>NC_064819.1:210224019-210527049 GCF_024166365.1 Elephas maximus indicus | reverse complement strand
TTCAAGTTGGATTCAGAAGAGGACACAGAACTACGGATATCATTGCCGATGTCAGATGGATCCTGGCTGAAAGCAGAGAATACCAGAAGGATGTTTACCTGTGTTTTATTGCTATGCAAAGGCATTAGACTGTGTGGATCATAACAAATTATGGATAACATTGCAAAGAATGGGAATTCCAGAACACTTAATTGTGCTCATGAGGAACCTTTACATAGATCAAGAGGCAGTTGTTCCGACAGAACAAGGGGATACTGAGTGGTTTAGAGTCAGGAAAGATGTACGTCCGGGTTGTTTCCATTCACCATACCTATTCAGTCTGTATGCTGAGCAAATAATCTGAGAAGTTGGACTATATGAAGAAGAATGGGGCATCAGAATTCCAGGAAGACTCAATATCAACCTGCATCATGCAGACAATACAACCTTGCTTGCTGGAGGTGAAGAGGACTTGAAGCAAGACCAAAGACCACAGCTTTCAGTATGGATTACACCTCAGCAAAAAGAAAACAAAAATCCTCACAACTGGACTAATAAGCCACATCTTGATAAACGGAGAAAAGATTAAAGTTGTCAAGGATTTCATTTTACTTGAATCCACAATCAACAGCCATGGAAGCAGCAGTCAAGAAATCAAAAGACGCATTGCATTGGGCAGATCTGTTGCAAACGACTTCTTTAAAGTGTTGAAAAGCAAAGATGTCACCTTGAAGAATAAGGTGTGCCTGACTGAAACCATGGTGTTTTCAATTGCATGTGAAAGCTGAACAATGAATAAAGAAGACCAAAGGAGAATTGACATCTTTGAGTTGTGGTGTTGAAAAAGAATATTGACTATACCACGTACTGCCAAAAGGACAAAGAAATCTGTCTTGGAAGAAGTACAGCCAGAATGCTCCTTAGAAGTAAGGATGGCAAGACCTCTTCTCACATACTTTAGACATGTTGTCAGGAGGGATCAGTCCCTGGAAAAGGACATCGTGCTTGGTAAATAAAGTACAGGGTCAGCGAAAAAGAGAAAGACCCTCAAGGAGGTGGAGTGACACAGTGACTCCGACAATTGGCTTAAGCATAAAAACAATTGTGAGGATGGTGTAGGACCAGAGAGTGTTTCATTCTGTTGTACCTAGAGTAACTATGAGTGGGAACTGACTCGATAGCACCTAACAACAACTGCATAGTCAGTAAGTCTTGTTGCTAGCTGCAGTCGAGTTGGTTGCCAGTATCAGCTTGAAAATGTTAATACATTTACACAAAAATAAAATAAGGATAATTATTTTCATGACAGATGCGTGGAGTGCTAACTAAGGATTATAAATAAAAGTATGTAATTTATTTTCATGCATTGATTAGTCTTCTCCTTGAGAACACAGTCCTGACTTTCACTTCTTTCTGACTTAACCAGTGCCTCTCAGTTCAATGACAATTTTCTCTAATTACAGTTTATAAGAGCCAGATTCCCAAACTAGTTCGGTATACAGTATAGATTGACAATAACAACTCGGTGTAGTCACAACTTGGGTTATTCCTGCACATTCCAACTTATCTCAAGAGCAACACCTCAGATTTCTTTCATCTTTTACAAACATCAAACACATAAGCAACTCAACGCTGAGATATTGATGAGAGGCCGAGCAATTTCATTTCAGGTGAAATCCAAAGATTGAATACATTAATAGTCTTTCTAGTCTTACAGGGCATTGTTACATTGAAGATAAATACAGAATAAAGGTATTACCAAGAAAGCTACTTAAGTTAAAAAAAAAATATTGGTTTATCAGTAAAATTCATTCAATATTAGCAGGTATTTCCTAGCCCAGAAAATTCTGAAGGCTGAATTTAGAATTTGGACAATTTATCAGTGTTTTGTTCTGAAATAATATTGCTGTTTAGAAAGACAGGCACCTTTTCTTTTCAGACTATTACTGAAAAATAGCTGATAAATCAACCTTCCAATGTCTGCTTTACTTAGTTTGTATAGTATAGCTCTCTCAATTTACAGAAATAAGAGAAATACAGTGACTTTCATTTTGCTCCCAAACAGGAAGAAAATATCCACATATCATGGTAAATGACAAACTGAGGACCATATAGATTAATAATGTAAGAGTGCTACAGATATCCAACACTAAGAGAGTAGCAATTAGAGACCTCAATATAAGCGTCCCATTATTCTCTTCTAATCAAATAACAAAACAATGAAATTCTTAGCTTCACGAATTTATAGAAGTATATTCGATATATTCCATATGTTATCTTTTTATGACAGTCTGATAATATGAAAATATTGCCAATGTAGCTTAATGGAATTAAGTATTCTATTACAACAGCTCACCACTCGTCTGTCAATTGTCAGAAAGGTGTGGCTTGTGTGTTGCTGTAATGCTGGAATTTATGCCAGTGGCACTTCAAGTGGAGGGCTGGATAAAAAGAAGGATTGGTAGTTGGAAAATATGGTCTTGGTAACAAAAACAATACAAGAGATTACATGATAGAATTTTGCAGGACAAAAGACTTGTTCATTGCAAATATCCTTTTCAAACAACCATATCAAGAGGTAGCGTATGATCAAGAACTGGTGGTACTGAAGAAAGAAACGCAAGCTGTACTGAAAAGAATGGTGAAAAACGAGGCTCCAAGAATTGATGGAATACCAATTGAGATGTTTCAATAAATAGACACAGTGCTGGAGGAGCTCACTCATCTATGTCAAGAAATTTGGAAGACAGCTTCCTGGCCAACCAACCGGAAGAGACTCATATTTGTGTCCACTCCAAAGGGAGGTGACCCAACAGAATGCAGAAATTATTGAACAATATCATTAATATCACCAAACCAAAAACCAAACTCAGTGCCATTGATTCCGACTCATAGCAACCCTATAGGACAGAGTAGAACTGCCTCATAGAGTTTCCAAGGAGCACCTGGTGGATTCGAACTGCCAATCCTTTGGTTAGCAGCCATAGCACTTAACCACTATGCCACCAGGGTTTCCTATTAATATCACGCACAAGTAAAATTTTGCTGAGGATCATTGAAAAGTGGCTGTAGCAGTATATCCACAGGGAACTGCCAGAAGTTCACGGCAGATTCAGAAGAGGCTATGGAACAAGGGATATCATTGTTGATGTCAGATAGATCCTGGCTGAAAGCAGAGAATACCAGAAAGTTCCTTACCTGTGTTTTATTGACTATGCAAAGTTATTTGACTGTGTGGACCATAACAAATTATGGATAAATTGCAAAGAATGGGAATTCCAGACAGAACACTCAATTGTGCACATTGAGAATCTGTACATTGACCAAGAGAAATTTGTTTGAACAAAGCAAGGGAATATTGCATGGTTAAGAAAGGTGTGCATCAGGGTTGTACTTTTCACCATACTTATTCAATCTGTGTGGTAAGCAAATAATCTGAGAAGTTGGACTATATGAAGAAGAGCCGGGTATCAGGATTGGAGGAAAGATCATTAACAATCTGTGATATGCAGGTGACACAACCTTGCTTACTGAAATTGACGAGGACTTGAAGCATTTCAACATAAAAAAGAAAAAAAAAAAACCCTCACAACTGGATCAATGAGCAACATGATGATAAACGGAGAAAAGACTGAAGTAGTCAAAGATTTCATTTTACTTGGATCCACAATCAATGCCCATGAGAGCAGCAGTCAAGAAATCAAATGACATACTGTATCAGGCAAATCTACTGCAAAATACCTCCTTAAAGTGTTAAAAAGCAAAGATGTCACTTTGAAGACAAAGGTGCACCTAACCCAAGCCGTGGTGTTTTCAATCACCTCATATGTATGCAAAAGATGGACAGTGAATAAGGAAGACTGAAGAATTGATGCCTTTGAATTGTGGTGTTGGTGATGTATATTGACTATACCATGGACTGCCAGAAGAATGAACAAATTTATCTTGGAAGACGTAAAGCCAGAATGCTCCTTAGATGCAAGGATGGTGAGACTTTACCTCACGTAATTTGGGCATGTTATCAGGAGGGACCATTCCCTGGAGAAGGACATCATGTTTGGTAAAGTAGCGGGTCAGAGAAAAAGACGAAAATGCTCAAAAAGACGGATTGGCACAATGGCTGAAACAATAGCTCAAACATAGTGATGATTGTGAGGATAGTGTAGGACAGGCGTTGTTTCTTTCTGTCGTACATGGAGTCACTATGAGTCAGAACTGATTCAATGGCACCTAAGGACAGTAACGACAAAAATTACAACAGTATATTTCCAAGCATGTAACATTATGATTCATATTATAGGAAATACGTTCACACACTGGCTTTAGCATATTTATAAATGTTACGGGCATGCCAACAACTGCTATTATTCTAACATGACTTGAATATAAAAAAATAATTTTATTTTCATAACAAATTGTGCAAATAGAATAGCCTTAAATAGAACATAAATTACTGGTTACTATAGAATGTATTTGCAGTAATGACTGCTAAGTTCAGTAATATAATTAAAAATAAAAATCTGAATGAAATAAGCAACAAAAAATTTTGACATGTAGCCATGTAAATCAATGGATGATAGAAATATTAGAAATTCCTCATACATATCTATCTACTTGTGTAGAATATAAAATTCATTATTTATATGCTGAATTTCTTTCATGTGCCTAATAGTCTTTGGTGAGATAAGGCTCAGAGAAATATTAATTATGGTCATTCACTACATGGATTTATGAGACTAAATTAGTAAATTTTGCACTTACATAAACATACATATATGTTTAAACTCAATATTTATTATGAACATAACACTTTCTAACTAACACAAATTATCAGGAATTAATAAAACGTATAAAAACAATGATTAATGAAGATGGTAATTTTGTTTCTCTGCCATAGCGCTGTGTTTTCACTTTTCAGGAAGATAATTTTTAGAAACCAATTTTAAAAGCTTTTTAACCATCAAGCTTTGTGTAATCTTAATCCTTCACATTCATATATGTACCAAGATGGAAAATTCTATATAATATTCTTTAAAAATAGTAATGGACAGAAAAGTAGAAAACATGAAAGACATGCAGAAAATCATGTAGGCAAAAATAATTTCAAATAGTTTCAATGTTAACATAAAACAGAATTAGAGATTGGCTCAACACTCTCTCTAGAATATTCATTTACTAAGTTTTATGACTGAGTTTTCTTCTTGGCAAACTGAAAAAAATATTCTTTAGTAAATCATAAATTTCAACATACATAGTCTTCCATCTCAGAATAACACTAATGACCACTGAAATTACTGTAATGAATTCCACTCTTGCCTTTCTACAATCCATTATTAACACAACTAGAGGGATCTTTTGAAAATATTAATCACATCTCACCCTTCCAGTACTCAAATCTGTCTCATGTTTTTCCATTTTATTTACATCAAAAGTCAAACTCAAATTTTTTGCTATGGTGTCTTTTTGAAGTGTTATAGCTTTAGCACAGTAATCTCTGAGAGAAGGAAAAAATCAGGTAAGTCATAGAATTGCTCGCCTTAGTGTCTTCAGAGAAGGAGCCCTGGTAGAACAATGATTAAGTGCTCAACTGCTAACTGTAAGGTCAGTCATTCAAATCTACCAGTGTTTCCATGAGAAAAAAGACCAGACGATCTGTTCCTGTAAAGGTTACAACCTAGGAAACCCTATGGGGTAGTTCCTTTTTGTTATAGGAGGTCACTGTGAGTCAGAATCTACTAGACAATGCACAACAACACCAACAAAAGTGTCTTCAGAGTTTCCAGGACATTGTGTAGGGAGGTGGAACTGAGATGGTACACACTGGGCTTGAGCTGAGGAAATTAACTGGTAAACCAGTGGGGCCAAGAAAGCTAAAATTTGCAGAGAAGGATATCGGAGAAGAAAGAATCATCCAGTTAGAGACAGCACTGGAGATCCTCAGAGTGTATCTCCCAAAAGTCCTCAGCATGTTCCTGATGAACATATGCATGTGAGGAAACTACCAAAGACCAAGGAGTAATCAATCAAATAGAGTAATGAGAAAAATCCTTGAAGGTCACACAGGGCCTGGAATAGTTTGTGTTCCCACCAACTGACATGGAAAACCTTCTAATCTCATGGGGCATCAGATAAAATATTCAGAAGTATACCACCTCAATATAGATGCAAAATTGTCCTACAATAAATGTTTCTCTGAACTTATAACAAAGTTTAAAAGCAAGATTAGAAAGGATTTAATGATTTGATTGATAAGAACTGTGGCCCACTCAGAAAAAGTTTAAGGAAATTTATGTTGTGTTGTTACTGATTATCATCCAGTTGTTTCTGGCTCATGGTGACCCCATGAGTTACACAGTAGAACTGCTCCATAGGGTTTTCTTGGCTGTACTCCTAACAGAAAAAGATCACCAGACCTTTTCTCCACAGTACCACTGGGTGGATTCAAACTGTCAAACTTTCCAGCACTCAAGAATATAAAATTCAAATATCTAGCATTCAAGGAAAATGTCTAGGTATGCAAAGAAGTAGGAAATATGAGCAATCATAAAGAGAAACATCAATAAATAGAAATACATCCAGAAATCATCCAAGTGATAGAACAGGAGACAAGCCCATAAAATAGTAATGATAGCTACATTCCCCTTATTCATAAATGAAGAGGGAAAAAATGAGCATTTAAGGCTTGGAACAGTTTAAAAAGTCCTAAGCAGAACTTCTGAAAATGAAACATATAACTTCCAGAATGAAAAATGCACTGCATGGCAGTAACAGCAAATTAGACACTAAAGAAAAATATATTAGCAATAGAAACTATCCTAAATTAAACACAGAGTTAAAAAATAATCTTAAAAAAAATGGGAAGAGCATCAATGAACAGTGAAGCAACTCCAGGTGACTCGATATACAAGTAATTAGTGTTCTTGAGGGAAAAGGAGTACAAGATATATTTGAAGGAACATTGGCTAGATTTTCCAAATGTGATGAAAACCATAAACTCACATACCCGACCTGTTTAATGAACCCCAGGTAGAAGAATATCCATATTCTTATCACTTAAAACCAGAGAAAAGAGAACATCTTTAAATCATACCAAGAAAAATAGATATATTTTGCATAAGGGAACAAAATTAAAGATGACAGCAGATTTCTCATTGAAAGCAATGCCAGTTAGTAGAAAATGGAGCAATATATTTAAACAACCTGTCAACCCAAAATTCTATACACAGTGAAAAAATATTTCAAAAATTAAAGCAATACAAAGATTTCAGATACAAAAGCTGAAAATAAAAATCACCAGTAGCAGACCATCACTACAATAAATATTAGAGAAAATCCCTCAAACAGAAGAAAACTGATTTCAGATGGGAGTCATTCAGCAGACAGGAAAGCTGAAAACTTGTAAATTTATGGTAAATATAAAATATTTTCTTTTATTTTAAATTATTTTAAGAGAAAATTGATAGCTTAAAGAAAAATTAATAACAACATATTGTAAAATTTATATGCAACATATATACAACATTTTTTTAATAGCATAGAGGCTAGGAGGGAGAAATGGAAGTGTACTGTTGTAAAGTTAGTATATTTTATATACAGTGGGATATGAAAGTAGACTGTGATAAGTGAAATATATATACTATAAAACTTAACCATCCCAAACCATTGCCATCGAGTCAATTCCAATTCATGGTGACCCTATAGTAGAGTAGAACTGACCCCATAGAGTTTTCAAGGCTGTAATCTTTATGAAAACAGACTGCCACAAATTTCTTCTACAGGGCAGCTGAACCACCGACCTTTCAGTTAGCAGTCAAGTGCTGAACCACTGTGACACGGGGCCTCAACTATTAAAATAACTCAACAAAGATTTATAGATAATAAGAAAGAAAAGCACATAATTTTTTAAAAAATGTGCTCTAAATAAGGAAAAAAAGTAAAACAACCATGAGATGAGAAAAACAGAAAATAAATAGTAAGTTGGTAGCTATAATCCAACTTTATCAATAACCACAGAAAATCTACATTTTTAAACATCCTAAGTAAAAGGAAGTGACTATTAGATTGGCTACAAAAGCAGGACTCAATTATATGATGCCTAAAGGCTAATCACTTTAATATGAAAAAATACTTATATCAAAAGAAACAGAGTATTCAAGGGGGATCTAGGTCAATTGGCATAACAAAGTATATTAAGAAAACGTTCTGCATCCCACTTTGGTATATGGTATCTAGGGTCTTAAAAGCTAACAAGCAGACATCTAAGGTGCATCAATTGGTCTCACCCTACCTGGAGCAAAGGAGAATGAAGAACACCAAAGACACAACGAAAATATGAGCCCAAGAGAAAGAAAGGGCCACGTAAACCAGAGACTGCCTTAGCTGAGACCGGAAGAATGAGATGGTGGCCGGCTACCACTAATGAAAAAAGAAAAGAAATCTGGAATAATTTTATTAATATCAGACATAGTAGATTTCAAATAAAGGAATATTACCAGAGAGAAGGAGGGTCTTAACTCTTTTTAGATTTGAGAAAAGAAATATTACCCAGGGGTAAAAAGGGTCTTTATTATTCATAATAATAAAGGGGTAAAATCATTCTAAATGTTTATGGCCCTAAAATTAGAGCTACAAAATACGTGAAGCACAAATTGATAAAACTACATGGAGAAGTATTCAAATCCACAATTATAATCATATTTAAACAACCTCCTTTCAATAATTGATACAACAAGTGGGCAGAAAGTCAGTAAGGATTTTCTAATGGCTTTGAACAACACTACCAGACAAAAATGACCTAAATTATTTGTATGGAAAACATCACACAACGAGAACAGAATACACATTCTTTACAAGCACAGATGGAACATTTAACAAGATAGAGAGCATCAGGTATTAAAATAACTCTCAATATATTTTAAAGCCCTCCAAAAATGCAGTGCATGGTCTACAATCTTGAATTAGGGACAAATAACAGAATCAAAACTAGAAAATCGTGAAATATTTGGAAACTTAAAAACAAACTTCTAACAAGGAAGAAATAAATTAAAAAAGAAATAAATCAAAAGATAAATTGGAAAGTATACAGGGGGAAGAAAAAAATAAAGTATATCACAATTAGTGGAATGCAATTAATGAAATAATTAGAGAATGTAACACTAACAGAATATATTAGAAAAGCAGAAAAGTCTCAAATCAATCATTTCAACCCCTACCTAAAAGAACAGAAAAAGAAAAAACAAAGAGCACATCAAAATGAACATAAGCAGAAGAAAGAAAATAAGATGGACAAAAGCTGAATTAAAACTGAATAACAAGAGTCAATGAAACCAAGTCCTGGTTTTTCAAGAAGACAAAAAAAAAAAAAAAAAGGTTGAATTTTAACCAGAAAGATAAGGAAGAGGAGAGAGAAAATCAAAACGCATATAACCCATATCCTAAAAGAAAGAGGTGATGTCATTAGAGATTTTTCAGATATTAACAAGTTAATAAGAAAATATCATTAAGAACCTAAAACCAATAAATTCAACAACTTAGATGAAAAGGACACATTTCTTTGTAAAACCTACAAAACTCAGTAATGAAGGTATAGACAACCTGAATATTCATATATATGTATTAAAGAAATTGAATGTATAGAATTAAATGTTTTCACAAAGAAGACACAAGTCCCAGATGGATTTACAGATGAAATCAATCCAACATTTAAGGAAGAAATAACATATGTTTTATACAAACACTTCTGAAAATTTGGAGAGGACAAAATATTTCTGAATTAATTCTACATGCCCAACATTATTCTTATTGAAGAATCTTAAAAGATAAATATAGGCAATCCCTTTATGAACATACATACAAAAATTCTAAGTTCTAAATATATAAAAAGGATTATGAATCATGACCTGGAATATTATCCTAATAATATAAAAATAGTTTAACCTTAAAAAATCAATCAATATAGTTTGCCCTGTTTAAGAAATATAATCTCAAGAGATGGCGGAAAAACAAATTTAGAAAATCAAACATTCATTTATGTTAAAATCACTCGGCAAACTAGAAATGGGAGAAAAGTTTGTTAACCTAATAAAGAATATCCAGGCAAGAATGCAGCTAATATTATATTTAGTGAAAAAAATGAATGCTTCTCCTTAAAATTTGGAACAAGGCAAATACATTCTCTTGTACCGCTCTTATTTCACATAGCATTGGCAGCTCCAGCATAAGGAAAAGAGCAAGGAAAAAGAATTCATAGGCATACAGTTTTTTTTTTTTTTTTTTTTTAGTAAGGATAGGAATAAACAAAACTGTCTTTGGTATATAATGATATAATTGTCAATATAGAAATCCTACTGACTTTAAAATAAGCTGCTAGAACTAATAAGTGGGCTTACTAAGGTTACATGACACAAGATCAATTTATTAATCAGGAATATTTATGATGCGATATTATGTTTCTAAATACTAGCAGCAAACCCTCAGAAATTGAAATTTAAAAGCAATGCCATTTAAATTAGCACCAAAACTAATAAGTAATTACAGACAAATTTGAAAAGATATGTGCAGTAATTGTTTACTAAAAACTACAAACACGAATGAGAAAAGAAAAAAAGAAAGGTGAGGGAAATTAAAGAAATTCTAAATAATAGCTAGATATACTATATTCATAGATGGGAAGACTAAATATTGTTTAGAGATCGATTCTCCTCAAATCAGTCTATAGAGTCAACAGAATACCAATCAAAATCTCAATAACTTTTGTAGTATTTGACAAGTGAATGAATAAGACAATTATGGTATATCCCCACAATACAGTGTTGCTGCTGTTAGAGCAACCCTATATACAACAGAATGAAATACTGCCCAGTCTTGTGCCATCCTCATGATCACTGTTATGCTTGAACCCATTGTTGCAGCCACTGTATCAATTCATCACATTGAGGGTCTCCTTTTTTTACTTGACCCTTGGCTTTACCAAGGCTGATGTCCTTCACCAGGGACTAACTCCTCCTGATAAGATGTCCAAAGCATGTGAGACAAAGTCTCTCCATTCTTGTTTCTAAGGAGCACTCTGGCTGCACTTCTTCCAAGACAGATTAGTTTGTTCTTTTGGCAATCAACAGGATACTCAATATTCTTCACAAACACAATAATTCTAAGGCGTCGTTCTTCTTAGGTCTTCCTTACTCATCATCCAGCTTTCACATACATATTAAGCCATTGAAAACACCAGGGCTAGAGTTAGGCACACCTTAGTCCTTAAAGTGATATCTTTGCTTTTTAATACTTTAAAGAGGTCTTTTGGAGCAGATCTATCCAATGCAATGCTTCTTTTGATTTCTTGACTGCTGTTTCCATGGGTGTTGATTATGGATCCAAGTAAAATGAAATCCTTGACAACTTCAATCTTTTCTCTGTTTATCATGATGTGGTTATTGGCCCAGTTGTGAGGTGTAATCCATACTGAAGGCTGTGGTCCTTGATCTTCATCAGTAAGTACTTCAAGTCCCCTTCAATTTCAGCAAGCAAGGTTGTGTCATCTGCATAATGCAGGTCATTAATGAGTCTACCTCCAATCCCGATGCCCCATTCTTCACTTAGTTCAGCTTCTCGAATTATTTGCTCAGCATACAGATTGAATAGGTATGGTGAAAGGATACAACCCTGACCCACATCTTTCCTGACTTTAAACCAATCAGTATCCCCTTGTTCTGTCTGAACAACTGCCTCTTGATCTATGTAAAGGTTCCTCAAGAGCACAATTGAGTGTTCTGGAATTCCCACTCTTCGCAATGTCATCCATAATTTGTTATGACCCACAGAGTCAAATGCCTTTGCATTGTCAATAAAACATAGGTAAACATCTTGCTGGTATTCTCTGCTTTTAACCAGAATCCATCTGACGTCTGCAATGATATACCTAGTTGCATGTCTTCTTCTGAATTCAGCTTGAATTTCTGGCAGTTCCTAGTTGATGTACTTCTGCAGCCACTTTTGAATGACCTTCAGCAAAATTTTACTTGCATGTGATATTAAAGATATTATTTGATAATTTCTGCATTCGGTTTGATCACGTTTCTTGAGAATAGGCATAGATATGGATCTATTCCAGTCGGTTGACCAGGTGGCTATCTTCCAAATTTCTTGGCATAGGCCCGTGAGCACTTCCAGTGCTGCAACCATTTGGTGTAACATCTCAATTGGCATTCTGTCAATTCCTGGAGCCTTGTTTTTCCCCAATGTCTTCACTGCAGCTTGGACATCTTCCTTAAGTACCACCGGTTCTTGATCATACGCTACCTCTTGAAATGGTTGAACGCCAACTAATTTTTCTTGGTACAGTGACTGTGTGTATTTCTTTCATCTGCTTTTGATGCTTCCTGCATTGTTCAGTGTTTTGCCCATAGAATCCTTCAATATTTCAACTCAAGACTTGAATTTTTTCTTCAGTCCTTTCAGCTTGAGAAATGCTGAGGGTATTCTTCCCTTTTGGTTTTCTAACTCCCCGTCTTTGCACATGTCATTATAATATTTTACTTCTTCTTTTCGAGCCACCCATTGAAATCTTCTGTTCAACTCTTTTACTTCATCATTTCTTCCATTTGCTTTAGCTACTTGACATTCAAGAGCAAGTTTCAGAGTCTCTTCTGACATCCATTTGGTCTTTTCTTTCTTTCCTATCTTTTTAATGATCTCTTGCTTTCTTCATGTATGATGTCCTTGATGTCATCCCACAACTCATGTGGTCTTTGGTCATTAGTGTTCAATGTGTCAAATCTATTCTCGAGTGGTCTCAAAAATAGAATATACAATATAACTCATAATAGCATATTGCTCCTTAAATAAAAAAAAAATGATACATTTTCCTACATATGTTATTCTCACAATAATTTTGCTGTGAGACAAAAGACATACAAAAAGGAGTAAAGGGTACCTATTAGTTCACAAAGTTCATGTTCTGTATTCTAGTGAGGTGAGTAGCATCTGGGTTCTTAAAAGTTTGTAAGCAGCCATCTAAGATACAACTATTGATCTCTACTTGTCAGAAGAAAAGAGAGAGAGGGAAATTAAATTCCCAGAGAAGAAAATAATTTACAGGGCTAATAGCATACACAAGCCGAGGTCTCATCTGCCCTGAGACCAGAAGAACTATATGGTGCCCTGCTACAACTACACTGACCTTCGTTATTAGTGCCACGATAGATGGACCCTGATAATGGACCCTGATAGATCTGGAGAAAAATGTTGAACAGACCTTAAATTCTTAAAAAAAAAAAAAAACAGACTTACAGGACTAATTGAGACCAAAGGACTCCCTGAGGCTATTACCCTGAGATACTCTTTAAACCTTAAATCAAAACTATCCCTTGAGGTCATCTTTTAGCGAAATAATATATTAGCACACACAGAAAAGGACATTACCAGTGAATATGGTGCTCCATTAAAAAAAACCATCTATATGAGACCAAAAGGTCAACAATTACTCTAAAACAAAGATGAAAAGATAAGGGGGCAGGGAAACTGGAGTACTGGAAATAGAACAGCCAGAATGCAATTAAAGACAATGTCAACACAATGTGCAAAACGTAACAAATGTCACTAAACAATTTGTGTAGAAATTATCCAACTGGAACCTAATTTGCTGTGTAAACTTTCACACACACACACACACACACACACAAACCTACTGTTTTAAAAAAGAGTACCTACTACATAATTTTATTTATATAAAATGCAAAATAGTCTATACTGACAAAAAGCAGATCGGTGGCTGCCCATTGATGAAATGGAAAATGAACTGCAAGGCTTGATGAAACTTTTGAGAATGGTTGTTATATTCATTATCTTGTGGTGGTGGTTTTGTGAAGATGGTATACACCTGTTCAAATTTCTCGAATTGTACAATTTTAATGTGTACTGGTTATTTTATGTCAGTTGTACCTCACTTCATCTTTTAAATCAAATCCTAGTGGCTTAAAACAACGATCACTTACTCTCACAGATGGCAGCATGCGTGTCTATGAGTAGAGGTCAGCCAATTTAGAAAAGACTCAAATTCTTAAACATTTGACTGGATGGGTCTGAGTCACACGTGGTGGCTGGAACTGATGCACATCTTACTGAATTTTTATGGGTAACATTTGTGGTTCTGCTTCGTATGTCCCTCGCTACTTTTGACCAGCAGACAAACTCGTGCAGATTCTTCTCATGATGATGGCAGACATGGAGATGGTTAAATAGTAACAAGCAAAGTCTTTTAAATTCTTGAATTAGAAAAGATACACAGTCACTCATTACTAGTTCTATTCATTAAAGCAAGTGAGGTAATCCATTCCAAAGTCAAAAAAGTCAAGGGATAGGGAAATACAGTTCACCCATTATGAGGCCATAGTAAGTGCTTGGTTGCAGGGATGGTTGAAGAATTGGGCCAAAGAGGAATCTAACAAATGCAAAAGATATAGTATTTTGTTCAAAAGAGCCATTAAATTCTGAAAAGTACTTCACAGAGGCAGGAAATCAAATTGCTCGGTCATCTTACAAGTTTTCCATTATGTTTTGAGCTCTCATACTCTAAAAGTGAGTATATCAACCCTAATACTGAGGCTTCAATATTAAATTGATAGTTCAATGTACTTGGAAATTGGCTTTGTCTAATAAACTGGACCAAAAATAATTCTCAAGCATATTATTTTTAATTAACAAAGTCCTTGTTTCCATGGCAAATAAAAACAGGACACACACGCTCCCCACCACCTCAATTAGCTCTATAATCATCTCAAATTAGCTCTTAACTGTTAATGGTGAAATGCAAAATTATTGAGACATTGGGATATATAAATCCTTCAAATATTCTATCTTTTCAGATTAAAATTCCCAGTAGTTTATTGTATTATTTTTAAAACTGTTCAGAATTAACACTTATTCCAAATGTTCTTCATGTTTCTACATTTTTCCTGTTTCTCTAAAAAGTATCTAAGAGTATTTTAAGGCTGTGTGTGTACAATAGGTTTTGGAAAATGTTAAGGAGGTATTACTCATCGCTGTAGACTGGTAATTCTGCTGACTAACATAGCTACCCACACAGTGTCCTAGTTAGCAGAAGAGGAAGTGAAAACTTTGAATATCTCTTGTCTAGATAGACTCTATTTAAACTATAAACAGGTAATTCTGAGAGTAGCTGTGTTACGTTTGTTAAATAAAATGAGTTAACAATAGCTGTCTTACCTATATTTATTTCTCTCAGGTGAAACGAGATTTCAGGAGAATTTCAGTTGAAACAAAATTCACGTTTCAATCTGAATATGAAATATTGCCACAGTCTTCCTCAGAACTATAGTCATAACATTCAAACTGAAAGGACAAGAATCTCTCAGGACATTTTCTTTCTCTGACATTTATAAGTGTGTGCTTACAGCAACTGCCAGGGAGAGCTGGAAAGCAGAAGGTTTAACTACATCATTTTTTAAATATATGTGATTTTCTCCATTAACTATTCTGTAAAACTGGCTATATCAAGAATAATTGTTATATACAAAACCAAGTCAATATGTATTACTAGGAACCTTCTGTCAAAACAATAATGTTTGTTTTCCTGGCCATTAATGCTGCAGAAAACCTGAGTGGGAAGGTAGAAGGAAAATATGAGAGCTTAGAAAACATTTATTACTTGTTCCACAGGCTCAACTCAAAAGAAGGTAAACATAAAATAATAATAGTTCTGACCTCAGAGGCTGAACTACAGCAGAAGAGACCAGGGTGTGAGCAACCCACATCTATCCTTTTGATCTTATTATTTTGTGACATAGGAGGAGAAGGAGGTCCTGCTGCTAGGGGAAAACAGATCACAGATGGAAAGGTAAATGTCAAGGAGGAAATAAGGTTAAAAAATAAAATCATGTTTGCATGGAATGTCAACTCAAAAAGAAAAAAAAAAGAATCATAGTTGGGAAACAGAATAAGAGTAGAGGAAAGAAAATGGAAGGTTTATAAAAAGTCATTCTGTACAGCACACAGAAATGCTAACTTGCCAATTCTCTGACTTTTTAATCAAAGGAAATTTTAGGAAAAGGGGTGTTATATGCCTAAATTCATGTTTTCCATGAGGATAAAGTGGGTGTTTAGGGGATTTTCATTGGTTTTTTGTTTGTTTTCCATCCACCTGACTGCAGTTGAGTATTAGTTCATTTTTCACATTGATATTTCTTTACATATCAATTGCCAAAATAATGAGTTCTAAATGAGGACAGTCAGAAATCAATTGAACACTAGAACAGAAATAATCTCCTAGCGCAGGACAATGATAACACCAATTAAGCCCTTTTTAAGTTCCCCACCTTCCAGAGGTGCCTGAATTATCAGAAATGCTTCTTTGCAGGCCACATTTTATGTTTGTTTAATTACTAACAATAACAAATCAGGATGGTTCAATTGCTGGACATGACTTAGACAGGGGGCTTTATTCAATCTGTTTACATTGTTGACCTTGGTATTTGCAGATTCATCATTGCTAATTTTTGCTATTCAAAATGATTCTAAGGGCATAACTAGTATTTTAAAAGTGTCATTAGGTCCCCTTCAGTTGGTTCCATTGACTGCTGCTGTGGTACCCTCACAATTGTTGCTATGCTTGAGCCCATTGTTGCAGCTGCTGTGTCAATTCACTTTATATGAAGGGTCTCCTTCTTTTTTGCTAACTCTCAACTTTACCAAGCATAATGTCCTTCACTAGAGTCTGGTCCCTCCTGATAACATGTCCAAAGTACATGAGATGAAGTCTTGCCATCCTTGCTTCTAAAGAGCATTCTGACTGTACTTCTTCCAAGACTGATTTGTTCATCCTGCCAGTTCATGGTATATTCAATGTTCTTTGCCAGCACCATAACTCAGAGGCACTAATTCTTCATTTTAAATTTACAGGCATATATTTTAGGCTGGGAAATGTATTTTCCTGGTTACCCAGGAAAAGGAATTATGATTGCCAATACCTAACCAGCCTCTGCCCTGTTGTTTTGAGTTGCCGTCCAGTTGATGTCTACTTATGGCACCCATGAGTGTGGAGTTGAGCTGCTCCATTGGGTTTTTAAGGCTGTGACTTTTTGGAAGCAGATCACCAGGCCTTTCTGCCTCTGTGTGGGTTTGAACCACCAACGTTTTGGCTAGTAGGTAAGCACTTAACATTTTGCACCATGCAGATCCTTAGGGGGCAACTACAGAACCATTTACATAATGTCTTGTGAGAACGTTATTGACACAGGGAGGCTTTACAATATATTATAGAGTGGGACAAAAAAGGGGACTGAAATATAGAATCAGTTTAATTATACTGTTCTCAATCTAATCAGTGTGTGTGTTAACAGGCATCGAAAAGAACTTACTAGTGACCAACCACTAGTCTGAAAAGTCAGTGGTTGAAAACCAGCAGCAGCTTCTTGGGAGAAAGCTGTGACAGTCTGCTTCTCTAGAGATTTACAGCTTTGGAAACCCTTTGGGGTCTCTATGAGTCGGAATCGACTCAATGGCAGTGGGTTTGGTTTTTGGTTTTATACTCTAGGTAGTTTGGTATTTTTTCTGAATATTCTTATTAATAATGTTGTTTGCTGATGACTTCAGGGGTACAAGTTTATATGTTTAGCTTGTTATAGTTTTTTTAAAGTAAGAAATAGTGCTGAATTTCATACCTTTTTGATATCTTCAAGAAAATCATTTAGTTTTCTTTTAAACAGTTAATGTGAAATAAATACACAATTTTTCTAATAACAAATCATCATTGTACTTTTGAAGTAAGTTTTTTTTTTAAGTAAAAATGAAGTAAGTAAAAATTTTTGTTGGATTTATTTGCTATTGTGGGTTTTGTTTTTTCCATTTTATTCACAAATGAGAGTCGCTTCTAATTTTCCTTTCTTTTCCTCTTAGTATCTTTATTCACTGTTTAAAATCAGATATGAAAGCTTAATAGATGGTATTAATAATCTTCCACAGTTTTTTTTTTTTTTTTTTCCTACTTTTCTGCCTGTGTCCACCAATAGATTGTGAGCACATCAAGAGCACATCTCTATTTTTGGCATAAAATGTCAGGTTCACTTACTGTTTTTAATAACATTATATTGAAAAAAATAAATGAGGACATTCACAAAGAATGGAGAATGAGACTGGAAGACCTGTTAAGAGAGAATTTTAATGGAACAAACAAATGGCTATACTGAGAGAAAAAGGGATGAGCTCTGGCAATATTTAGGTGCCCCTGGAGATTAGATTAATACGATGCAGCGAAGTAGTTGAGAATAAAGTCAGAGTTATTTTTTAGGTTCCATTTTCAGATGCTAAAAATCAATGGTGTGCTCTGACCTAGTTATATTTTTGACTGATATATTCTGTCGTTCTAAATTTACTCTAAAGGACTGATTCATATTTTACTTAATAAGGCATGTAAAAAGAATCACAATTTCATTGGATTCTACCAACATACTTGTGAAATAAACAAGGGTGAAGCTAGTAGCTCCATTTCATAGATGATACAGTTGAGACAGAAAAATTAAGAGACCCACCAAAGGCAGTGCTGAGAGTGAAAACCCAGAAAATTGGAAGCCAGAGTCCTAGGTTTTCATAATTTCTATGTCCATTTCTTTGTTCCGTGTCTTGTTATACTTTCAAGTAGGCAATTATGATGATGAAAATTAAATAAGCAATTTGTTTGGTGTGCATTTCTCCCTTCTCCTTCACTAACTTTTCATATATATTGTGATTATTCTAATCTAATATCATCTGCAGGCATGATCTAACCATGGTATGAAAGCAATTTAATTTAAACATTAACTCTTAGCCACATAGACAAAATTTAATTTCACTGAAGGAAAATAATAATTGAATTTGTCTTATATAGCAGCTCTATTTCCCTCATAACATCGTCTTCAAATATAATAATAACAGGTCATTAATCCTCTAAATTTCCACCATGCAGTTCTTTGAAATAAAAATGTAGTAATGATTTTATTTGGTGTAAAGGTGCAATTAACATTCTGCAGTTTTTCAAAGAACTACCGTGTAAGAAATAGGAGGACAATTAGATGCCTCCATCTTGTTTCGATGATACGTTTGCTACGTATTCTTAGAATTAGTCACACTTCCATTATATCTAAAGTAGCTCTTACAAACGGTGAATTAGAAACCTTTCAATTTTACTTTATCATGTACCCTGTGCAATGTGCTCTTTGGAGTAGCCGTCTTAAAGCAGCATGGCTTAACAAATAAAATATAGAATACTGTCTTAGTCATCTAGTGCTGCCATAACAGAAATATAAGTGGATGGCTTTAACAAAGAGAAATTTATTTTCTCACAGTCTAGTAGGTTAAAAGCCCCAATTCAGGGTGTAGGCTCCAGGGGAAGCCTTTCTCTTTCTGTCGGTTCTGGAGGAAAGCTTCCCTGAATAGAGGAGCTTCTCAGGTGCAGGGACCCTATGTTCAAAGGACATGCTCTGCTCCTGGTGTTGCTCTCCTGGTGGTATGAGGTCCCCAACACTCTGCTTGCTTCCCTTTCCTTTTATCTCTTGAGAGATAAAAGGTGGTGCAGGCCACACCCCAGGCAAATTCCTTTTATAGTGGATCGGGGAGGTGACCTGAGTAAGGGTGGTGTTACAATCCCACCCTAATCCTCTTAACATAAAATTAGGATCACAAAATGGAGGACAACCACACAATACTGGGAACCATGGCCCAACCAAATTGATACACACATTTTTGGGGGGACATAATTCAATCCATGACAAATAACCAGTTATATTTTAATTTCAGAGAAAACAATGAATAATTTTTAGCATAAGTACATCACTGTAATATTCAGGACAACTTATATTAAGCATTTATTCTTTGTTTATCTAAGATTCAAATTTAACCTAGTGTCCTAGCGTCCTGTATTTTATCTGTCATCCCTAGTCTATCTGAGCTAAATAATTTATAGCTATAAGTTCACATGCATAGAACAGAAAATGAAGAAAGCCATGATGAATCCTTCAGGAATGCCACTGAGCTGGTACCACATGGTCAGGAGATCTCAGTGAGTAGCACAATTGGCCAAAACAATCAATTATAATGCACCAAAAGTTGCATTGATATCTAGGTCACCCATCTTTGTGAATCAACTGATTTAAATAAAGAAATTTCATGTTTCTAGGAGCTACTGATCACCTTCAGCCATTACAAGATATAATAGATAGAGATAATTTAGGACAAATTAAGAGTATTCTAATCTATATTTAAGAGTGTTTGAATTTATACTGAAGAACAGAATGCTCCAGTATCTCACAGTAACCAGGAATAATCATCAAAATTATTAATTATATTATGAATAATAACAAGGATTTATTTGCCTTTTATAGGTTATCACCTAGTTTGAATTTTGAGGTCAGTTCTAGGATATATTAGTGTAATATTCTTCATAAAATAGAATATTCACATTTCAAACAGCACAGTACCCCTCTCATCTTTGCCCTTGCTGTTCTCTTGAGTCAGCACATTCTTTTCCAAGATTTTCAGATGGCTCACTCTGTCATATTGCTCTATTATCAGTTCAAATATCTCCATCTTAGTGAGGCCTTCACTGACCAGTATCTCTCAAGTAGACCTGTTATGCTTACAATATCTATCACATTATCTTGTATTTTCTTTTTAATGCTTAATGTTATTTTAACATATGACTGTATTTTTTTGTTCATTGTTGATGTATTTCTTTGCTTACTTTCTAAAAATCTGTCTTAACCTTCTAAAATATAAATTCCATAAGATTCAATATCTTACCTCTGCAACTCATCTCAGTATTCTCTGAGCTTCGAACAGGCTTTGCTGAAATTTGTATGTGGTGGTATACATAGAAAATGGCAAAATTTCTGCTGCACTTTTGGGGTTTACCTGGAGGTGACCAGCTCAGGAGCTTCAGTGATCACAGACCCTGCCTGGCCAGTCCTGGCCTGAGACGTTCAATATCCTGATACTGTTATATTAATAGCTTTATTAGGACATTGATAAGAAATGATCAGAAACAAATGTCATTTTTCCCTTTCAGCTTCATTTTGAATTATTTACATTCATTTTGTTGAACACTCCTCTGATCTACTTTGCATTGCACTAATGATTTTGTTGCAAACAATATGAACATGTTTTCTATATTCCCTCAGGAAATTCAAATGCCAATAGCGTTTGTCTAAGGCTGGGTTCTCTAGAGAAGCAAAAACAGTGAAGCGTGAAAATATATATAGAGAGAGATTTTTATCAGGAAGTGGCTCACGCAGTTGTAGAGACTGGAAAGTCCCAAGTCCATAAATCATACTGGAGGTTTCTCCTGACCCACAGTAGTTGCAAGGGCTGGTGAATTCAAGGCAGGACAGACAGGAGACCTCTTGCTCACAGGCTGTGGAGGCCGATGAATCCAAGACTGGCAGATAAACTGCTAGTTCAAGTTCCAAGAACCAGAAGTCAGAAAAACAGGAGTCAGCTGCAGGATCCAGAGTGAGCTAGAGCCAATGAACTTTGCCAGAAAATCCACCTATATTGGATGCAGGCCAAACCCCCAAGGAAAATCTTTTTCAACTGATTGGCTGCTTATAACAGATCTCAGCATGGAGGTGATTACATTATTACATAGCTTACCAAACTACATCATAACTGCCAATCCACTGAAAATCATGGCCCACCCAGGTTGACACGCAACCTTAACCGTCACAGTATCTATATGAAAAATGTTGATATAATAAACTTAGATTTACAGTGCTAAGTATGGTAAACAAACAAACAAAACCTGTCATGTTTAAGTAATGAATAATTTTATCTAGCATTAATGATTTGAAGTAATGTCAATCTCTGTTGACAGTCACAAAGAAAATAGAGATCTCAGTCTACAACTACAGGGAACAGATTTCTGCCAGCAAGAGCATGAGCTTGGAAGAGGACCCTGAATTTCAGGAAGGAATGCAGCCCAGTCAACTCTTAGATTGAAGCTTTATGGCACCCTGAGCAGAGGTCCCAGCTAAACTATGCCTGAAATTCTGATCCACAGAAAATCTTAGATAATTAATGTCTGGTCTTTTAAGTCACTAAGTAATTTGTTATGTAGCAACAGAAAACTAATGCATGCTCCCTCTTCTGCAAAATGTCTCTGTACCTTTTCTTTCATTGCAGTGACTTCATATTCTTCCCCTCACTTCTGCCTCTCTGACTCCTACTTATTCTTTTGGACTCAGATAATGTGTTACCTCTCGAAGACTTCCTAACCTCCATTACGGGATAAATTAAGTTCCATCCCTTCCTCCTCAGATAGTAACTGCATATGCTTTTTCTACATTATATTTTAATGGGTATCCACTTGTGGCTTTTGGGTGCAAGCTTCATGCCTTATTCTTACATAATCACATTTTCTATGTTAATATAATTGATTGTGTTCCTACAACCTAAAGGAATGGCCCATAAACACTAAGTTTCTAGACAAATTGCATCAGAATGACACAAAATGTGAACTCGTTCTGGACCAATTGTATTCAAATTGGATGAGCAGAGTCTCTTGCCCCTACTAATTTTTCTAGTCTTATATTCTAACAATCAATCACATTCACTAAAAATTATGGATGCATGAAACTAGCTATGGTTTGTTAATATCGTGCTCTTTCTTTCTTTCTTTTTTTTTTTTTTGTGCCTTTATCCTTTCATCCATATCTTTCTGGAATATCTATTACTATGTTTTTGTCTAGTAAAGTCACTCGTTGTTAAAAGTTCAATCCCTCTAAAAAGCTTCCCTCAATCCCCAGACCTTCTGACTATTACTCAACAAAAACATAGTATTAATTATTCATTTATAGGCACTTCTTTCCTACAGTCTACAAAGGCACAGCTTATCTTAAATTTATCTTTGTGTCCTAAATTAATACTATTGTGCATGAAACATAGGAAGCTACAAATTTTTTTGAGTGAACAAGGAAATAAATACCAGAGCCATATAAGAATCAAGAATGCCCTTAATTAGGAGCATCAAAGATAGTTCTCCAAGCAATAAAGCTCTAAGGTGAAATGATATCTGAGGCAAGATGCATTCTCTTAACAGACATCCAACATGTCCTCATAGACCTTTGTTGCAATAAAAATATTTTTTATTGCATTATTTAATTATCAACCACCAGTAATTCATTGTTATAGGTTTATTATACAGCGTTGCGTTAATATTACATCACTCACCAAGTTCTCAAGAATAGTATAAGAAACAATTCTGTGAATAACTGTCTGATTACTGGATCACTGATAAATTCTAATGTTTGGTTTTTCTTATTTTCCAATTTGCCTGAAAATCAGTCAGTAAGGTACAATCTTAAGATTTCCAGTTGTAATAACTGCAGTTCCAGTGTGTTAACATCACCAGTCTCTTAGCTTTTTTTTTTTTTTATGGTACATAATAGTTTTTATTTGTTCTAGAAAAAATAAATAATAACTTCCATAAAATATTCTGCAGTAAAAGCCACAAAATGTAATGTATTCCTATAAAGTGTAGAAATTGTGTTCACCTTTCATCAAATCAAAATCTCAACTTACATAAATGAGAAAGGTGTATGTTCATGTAGCACAAGTAATTAGCCTTTTAATATTAGATTTATCTTGCATTTATTGGAATTGACTGATGTGCCTTCATATTCAAGGCCCTGTTGCTTCATTAGTCCTAAGTTATTGATGGATTCAGGAACAAAATATGGATGCATGGATGGACGGGCCAGGAGGATGTTGCCCTCCCTATTCAGTCTATATCCATTGCACAATTTCAGGTATGTCACTCAAAATCTTCCATTGCTTCCTCTTGTGGTCAGTTTAGAAATGGCCCATGAGTCTGCCATTCGATACTGTCCCCATCACAGTATAGGGATCTCTCCAAATTTGTCCCTTACAGTTCTATAAGGTTGCTATAAGTTGGAATCGACTTGATGGCAATGGGTTTGGTTTTGGTTTGGTTCCTTCATTATGACATATGTAATTATTATGAACCACAAAATAGTTGCCCAAAACACCCTACATTTTTGTTCTTCTGTTCATTAACTCTTCTGTGCCCTTCTCCTGAAATGATACATCTCTGATGTAAAGATTTTACTATTTTTTGAAGACTATTTAAAATAATCAATTTCTTATGAAATCTTTGTGTTCTACCTCCATGTAGCCCTTACTGCAGTTTTTCAATATCTTTTCATACAGTTGAAAGGCCAGTATTTTCTGTTTGTGAACTATTTCAGCAAAGGAACTGAGTGCTATTTTGAATTTCTTGGAGATCCTAGCATGATGTCTGTAATTATTAAAACTAAAAAAAACCCAAACCCACTGGCACCGAGTTGATTCCAATTCATAGCGATCTTTTAGGACAGGGTAGAACTGCCCCATAGAGTTTCCAAGGAGTGCCTGGTGGATTTGAACTGCCAAACTCTTGGTTAGCAGCTGTAGCTCTTAACCACTGTGCCACCAGGGTTTCCGTAATTATTAATCAACAATATTTATGAAAACAAATTCATCTGGATTAAATATTTTTTCTTTATTCTCAACTGTCTCCACATAATTGCTCTTCAGATCACCCTACTGTAAGGAGAGAGCGACGCAAGCATGAAAAAAGAAAGGGAATATATGTTTTGCTGATCTTTTTTTTTTTTTTTTAATGTGTGCAATCTGTTGAAAGTAAAGATTTTCACTGATGAACAGGGTTGGTACATCCAGAGAATGTTTCTTAATCACTTGAATTAATTTTTACAGTCCTAGTCCCACCCTCACCTCTAAGAGATTCTCTCATGTACCAAATGCCCATCTGTGTTTGAGAACTGTTATCATAGTGGATAGCTATTGCCAATGGTAATATGCAAATTTTCTAGGTGTTTTGAAAACAACTGCTATAAGCAATGAAGCTAATTTCCATGTATGGCTCATAGGAATTCATCACATTACTTTGGTTATGATACTAGATCACAGCCACTGGTAACTGGTCATCAGAAGGGAACTACTAGCAAATTAATGAATTAGAGAACTATTCATGTTAATGCCTAGAAGTACATCAGAGAGTGGTTATCTTTCAATGTGTTTTATGCTATATGCCAGGAACATGTTAAAAAAAAAAAACTCTCTCACATGGTAAAACATAAGACTGCATGAATGGAAAGAACACTTTAAAATCTGAAATAAAATTAAAATGATAATTTTCTAATTACAGCTTTATGTTACAAATATTAAGCCAAGTCTCTAACTTTTAGCCAAAAATCTACAAGCACCTACGATTTTTACTCTAATGTGAATAAATTCCTTTCTGCCACAGCACTAGCTTCAGGTTTAGTGGCCATTATAATGTCACTTTTTATATTTAAGGTCATGGAATATGTTAAAGATAAATGTAACTTGATCAAAAATTTTACTGCTCACTTTAGTGTCATTTTATTTACCATGTTTTGAACTTTAACTCCATGTTATCATGTTACAATTAGGACATTTAAAGAAAATATGTGTCTCTGAAAATAACCTATGGCATAAAAAAAAAAAAAAAAATTTATGCCATAGAACGTATAAATGTCTAATTCCTTCTAACCTGATATTTACATCACAAAAAATTATTTTACATTAGGTACTAATTAATGGAGCTTCACTGATATTTCAGAGAGCATTTATGGATGCCCATGAATGGGTATAAAATGAACTACCTTTTTAATTTTATGGTGATTGCACTGGTCAGTATAAAGCACTTTGTAGCCCTCTATTCAATAGATTCAGGTTTCATAACATAGTCATTTCATTTGGCAGATTATAATATGGTACTCTATTAATATTGGCTAGATTTCAACCAAATGAGTATGTAGATGTAAAAGACTTAATATCCTATTAGCAACACCATGATTCATCTAGTCCCCCAGGCTTGTTTCTAATCATAGCTTCTAATATTACATGTAACATAGGAATGTGCATATAAAAATTTTAGCAAATTGAAACTTGAAGGTTTGAAAAATATACTAGATAATAGCCATCTTGTAGATCACAATGTATTTTATTGTATTTTCTTCTATCTTTGAAATCCATTTATTACATTTAGCCTGAAAATATCCTCCCACATTTTATAGCTAGCAAATCTACCAGTGAACAATTATGTTTACAAATAAAGTGCATTATCTTAGAATAAACACAAATTTGCTTGTAAAAAGTACAATCTACGAGCTAAGTGTGACTTAAAGGATTACTATACATTCATATTATCTCTAAATGCTGACAGGTACTTCTGAGGAGGTTACCCAGTATGATTCAAGGAGATAGAAAAGTAAAATTAAACTGTGAAGAGTTTCCATTCGAGCAGAGATACTTCTTTTTCAAAAACACATATTAAGGTAGGAATACATCCATTAACATTTGAATAACATGAATTAAAATGTTGAAAAAATCACTATGAATATATTGTCCGAAAATTAAAAGAGTATCGAAAATTGCCCACACATCCAAAAAAAAAAAAGAAAGAAAGAAAAACATTCTAATAGGTTCAGAGACCTGAAATAAAATTTTAGAACCACAATAAAATAAAGATTCTGTGAACTGTTTTTTTTTTTTTTTCTGCTCACCTTAATGACCCACAGTCAGTCTGGCTAAATATGAAACACTGTAGAATATACAAAGAACAGATAGGATAGCTTTTATCTTATGTTGAAAGGAGAGAATACTCCACTTTGACAACGGAAATGAGGGCACAAAAGCAAGTATTTTAGCAACTGTCTCTGCAATTACTTCTTCCCTCGGACATCTGGAAATTAAAACAATTTATTACAAATATATGGAATGAATTTAAGTCATTCTGGAGGCTGATAAGAATACAGCTTTGGTGTTGCAGTGGTTAAGAGTTCAGCTGCTAACTGAAAGTTTGGTGGTTCAAAGCCACCAGCTGCCCCACAGGAGAAAGATGTGGCAGTCTTTCTCCACAAAGATTACGGCCTTGGAAACCCCGTGGGGCAGTTCTATTGTTTCTTACAGGGTCACTACGAATCGGAATCAATTTGATAGCAATGGGTAATGGGAAGCAAATATAATTATTCATAAAAATATTTACTAAATTATCAATTTAAATTCTACAAAATCAAGTTATTTTAAATAATACAGATTCTATGTTGTCTTCTCAAGAAGAAATTTCTTAAAATCTGCATGTAGTTTCTTGTACCAAATAGAAAATATTTGATATAAAATACAGTCTTGAAATTAAAACAATCATCAGAAAGGTAATGTGGAATTAGTTAAAAAGACTTCTGAAAATACCAAACAATGTAGTAAAATGTATCTGGGAGGAATATTAAATAAATTGTCATTGTGTGTTGGTAGTTACACTAATATTTAGGGAGGTTCATTATCAGAAATGAAGTTGACCCACTGACTAAACAATGTGGGTAGACTTTGATTTATGTAGATTACCACTGGTCACCTGCTCAAAAATCTGGAGAATAGTGAAGAAGGACTGCAAAGGTATTAATACTATTTCGATTCCTTATAAAGCTTGTGTAAATACCTTTTCAATAGAATGCCTGAGTATTTTATTCATAAAGATTATATAGGAAAATTAAATGTATGTATGTTTAAAACATAAAAAAAAAAGAAAAGACTATAAACTCCCAGACAAGTATTATGCAATTTTCGGTGCTTATATATTAGGGTCAAAAGTGTTATTCTAAATGAACATAGCTTTGAAATTACAATTGATAGCACATTTACTTTAGCCAGAAGTTATTAGTTGAAATATGTTTGTTCTTCAATACAATGTCTCCTGTGGCTAATTTAAAATATTCCACAGAATTAATTTCCATTATATTAGGAATTTTCAATGATTGTAAGGAACTTAAATGTTTAAGCAAGTGCAGTGTTTATAATAATGCATTAGCATAATGCCGCAGATCAGTAGCTGAAAGAAACATAAAAACAACTTTTTTCAGAATTCAAGTAATGAAAACCATCCTTGCCGTGCTCTTTAAAACAAATGGAATTTATGCCTTGTTATAGTGGCAATGGAGACTCTGGATAGTACAAACGGTTAACACACTTGACTGTAAATCAACAGGTTGGAGTTTCAGGTCCACCCACGGATGCCTCAGAAGAAAGGTCTGTGATCTACATCCAAAAAAATCAACGATTGAAAAATGTAAGGAGCACACTTCTACTCTGACACATATAGGGTTGCCATAGTCAGGATTGACTCAAGGGCTACTGTTTATTTTGATAGTGGCAATGCTTGATAGCTAAATGATGTTGATGAAATCATTAAACAATTGATAACAAATAGCATCCTAACTGCCTATACAGGGGTAAACAATTGAAGGACTGAATAAGCCATTTTGGAAGGAACTTTAAAGTTTAGTTTGTTATGTTATAAGTTCTACTTACTCTATGAAGCTCCTAGGGAGCCCAATAAGATGTTCTATTTATATATCACAGCATTTTTTTTTTTTTGAGTGGTTAAGTATAACATTAAGACAACAAAAATCCTCACAACTGAACCAATAAGCAACATCATGATAAACAGAAAATATTGAAATTGTCAAGGATTTCACGTAAGATTCACAATCAATGCTCATGAAGCAGCAATCGAGAAATCTAAAGACATTCAAACTTGAAACTGAAACCACACCTAGAGATCACCTTTCAGCCATACAACAAAGAGGCCTTATTATAAAGTGAATAATAACACCCGTTAGTAACATGCTCCCCCAGAACAATCAACCATAGGAGACCAAAAGGGCAGTATTTGTCCAAAATAAAGTTCAAAAGCAGGAAGGGGCAGAAAAGCTGGGGAAATAGATAAGGGAATCCCAGGGAAGAAGTAGGAAAACTGCTGACACATTGAGGATATACCGACCAATGACACAAAACAAGCCGTGTATAAAGTTTTGAATGGGAAACTAATTTGCTCTGTAAACTATCACCTAAACTATGCATCTGTCAGTTTGTCCGACTCTGGGGGCTTGTGTGTTGCTGTGATGCTGGAAGCTATGCCACTAGTATTCAAATACTGGCAGGGTCACCCATGGAGGACAGGTTTCAGCTGAGCTTCCAGACTAAGACAGACTATGAAGAAGGACTCAGTGGTCTACTTTTGAAAAGAATTAGCCAGTGAAAACCTTATGAATAGCAGCAGAACATTGTCTGATATAGTGCCAGAAGATTGGAAGGCACTCAAAATACAACCAGGGAAGAGTTGCCTCTTCAAAGTAGAGTTGACCTTAATGATGTGGATGGAGTCAAGCTTTCAGGACCTTCGTTTGCTGATGTGGCACAACTCAAAATGAGAAGAAACACCTGCAAGTGTCCATTAATAATCAAAACATGGAATGTATAAAATATGAATCTAGGAAAATTGGAAATCATCAAAAATGAAATGGAGGACTTCCAGCCAACATGGCACCATAGACAGAAGCACCACGCCATCCTTCCATGGCAAAGACCCAAAAAACTAAGTAAAAGAGAGACAAACATTGCTCCTGGAACAGAGATAAAGAACTCGGCCAAGCACCCAATGGAATAAGAAACCTACAGAGACAGAAAGCGAGGAGAGTTACCGGTGGAGTCTGCCTATCAGCTAATACAGCATGGATCCACCATCTTGGACTCCTGCAGGAGATGGGTGGACAGAGATCACAGGACAGCAGCTTCATGGAGCTCCCAGCAGGGAACAGAGCACCTGGTAACCAGCGATACATGCTTTCCCACCCACTGTCCTTTCCCCACTGCTATACCTCTGCATTTCCTGGCTGGCAGCGGTGGGTCAGCTGGCTAGGAAGTGCAGCGTACATGCCACTTGGATTCGCCCCACCCACACCAGAGATTGGTGGACAGGGAGTAAGGGAAAGTAGCTTCACAGGATTCCTGGCAGGAGACAGAGCACCTGGTAACCAGTGATACACACTTTCTCACCCCCTATTCTTTCCTTACTGCACAACCACTGAGCTTTCTGGCTGGCCGCAGCAGCTCACCCAGCTGGGAAGTGCAGCATCCGTTCTGCTTGGATTCTCCCTGCCCATGTCGGAGATTGGCGGAAAGGGAGTATGGGAAAGCAACTTCACAAAGTTCCCAGTAGAAGACAGAGCACCTGGTAACCAGAAATATACACTTTCCTAAACCCCAGCCTTCTTCCCCCATGCCCCCAGCCTCTTCTGTTTCCTGCTGGCTGCAGTCCTTTGGCCTGCAGGCAACTGCTTCTCCCCAGGCCCCTTAGATTTACCCCACTCACACTGACTGGCTACCTGCCATTTGTCTGTTGCTGTGTTTTTGGTTTCTTCCGTGCCTCCTGCCAACCCTCCCCCCCCATTTCTTTTAATCACCTGGCCCTGTGTGCCAACTTTGCTTCTTCTTGAAAGGCTGTGAAGTGCCACTCGACTGGGGAGCCACTGCTCTGAACCGAGCACCATGCTAGTTTGATCCCCGGGGCTTTTCTTATTTTGCTGTGTTTTGGTTTGCTTTGTTCTGTTCTTTGTTTGTTTTCTTTTAGTGGCTTGGGAGCACCTTCTACCTCGGCTGCACTGTAAGGTTTAGGAGCCACTTCTGCACTCAGTGGAATTCTGGGGGCATTTCTTTTTTCATTCTTTTTTTTTTTTTTCTCTCTCTCTTCTTTTTTCCTTTCTGCCTTTCTTCATTTCTCAGTTCTCATCTCTCTATACTTGTCTTCTTTTCCTGTCTCCTGAATACCTAGCACTGTGTGACATCTATACCCCTCTAGTCAGGCTATACTGCACAGCCTGGGAGTCACTCCCTGGTCTTTGCAGCTGAACCAGTGTGACCCCTGGAGGCTTTTCTTTTCTTTCTTTTCAAATTTTTATCTATTTACTTTTTTTTTTCTTTTTCCCTTTTTCCTTTTTGTTCTCCATTTCTTGGTTTCTCATCTCTCCATTCCAATGGCAAGTTCCCTTAGCACTCTTTTTTTATTGTTTTTGGCTCCTGTTTCTTTCTCCACCCTCTCCTCTTTCCCTTACCTATACTAGCTACGCACATCACAACCTCCCCCCTTCTTCCTGCCTACCACTGATTCCTGGCCTTTCTGGTTAGTGCTGGTGTGTGCCATAAACAACTCCTTCCAGCCCCTCCTCTTCAGTTGGACCTGTCCTGCTACACCATAGCTGAGCTAATGGACCTACCCATTGGACAAAGAGGTGAAAGCTATCATGACCATAGACAAGTAAACAACAAAGAATGCACAGCCCATCTGCTCAGATATATCAAAGTAAAACAAAAAAAGCAGGACAAAAGGAACAAATCTAAAATCAATAAATGAAGAAAATAACTACTGAATGTCCTGAAGACAGCAGACAATTGAAAACACACTATAAAAAGGACAGGTTGGTTCCAGTAGGCACCCCAAATAAAACAGCAGATGACTTTCCAGTAGAAGAAAAGGCACTTGAAGTGCCTGACAGGGAATTGAAATCTCCAATATTCAGAGCTAAGAGCTGAAACAAAAAGCCAACAAAAATGAGGAAAAAATAGACAAATTTATGGAAAAGGCAGACAAATTCATGGAAAATGCAGACAGAAAAATGAAAGAATTTAGGAAAATAATACAGGAACAAAATGCCAAAATAAATTCATAACTAGAAAAAAACAACATTTGAAATCCAAAAGATAAACAACAAAATTTCAGAAATGGACAGTGTCATAGAAGGGCTAAGGGGTAGGTTTGAAATGATGGAAGACAGGATCAGAGAAACTGAAATAAAAAACTTGGATGCAATACTGTTTGAGGAAAAATCAGAAAAAAAGAACAAAGAAAAATGAAGAAACCCTGAGAATTATGTAGGATATAATCAAAAGCAAAAATTTGCGAGTGATCAGAGTTCCAGAACAGGGAGAGAAAACAAAACACAAAGAGGATCATTGAAGAACTGCTGACAGAAAACTTCCCTAATATCATGAAAGATGAAAAGCTAACCATCTAAGTTCAATAAACCCCATATAAGATAGAACCCAAAAGAAAAACACCAAGCCATATTATAATCACACTTGCTAAAACAAAAGACAAAGAAAAAATCCTGAGAGCACCTCGAGAAAAACAAGAAGTCACATACAGAGGAGAAACGATAAGACTAAGCTATGATTATTTGGCAGAGGCCATTTGGGCAAGATGGCAATGGGAAGAAATATATAAAACCTTGAAAGAAAAAAATTGCCAACCAAGAATAATATATCCTGCAAAATTCTCATTCAATTATAGTGGTGAAATTAGGACATCTCCAGATAAACAGAAATTAATGGAATATGTAAAAACCAAACCAAACTTTCAAGAATTATTAAAGGGAGTCCTTTGGTCTGAGAAAAAACATCAGACCACAGACTGAATCTAGGACACAAGATTGAACCAGCCAGATACCAACCTAGGAAATAAACTCTCAAGGACTATCCAAAACCAAAAGAAATACAACAGGGAACCAGAGAGGTTAATCTGTAAATGACAATATCAGAACAATAAAAGAGGGAATAAACATGTACAGATATAGAACTTTCTAAAGGAGGGGAAGGCAAGGCAGTACCAAGTAATAATAGACTGGTTCAAACCTAGGAAGAAAAGGGTAAATTTCTAGGTAACCGCACAGAAAGTTAACAAACCTACTCATCAAAATAAAGAAGGAAAACATACTCAATAAAAACAAAATCTACAAAGAAAAGAAATGAAAAGTAAATCCACAAACAAAAGGAATTCAGCACAGGAGAGTAAAAGAAACAAAGAAAATGTCAGCACCACACACACACAAAAAAAAAGCAGTATAAAATGACAGCAATAAACTCACACCCATCAATAATTACACTGAATGTAAATGGCCTGAAATCACCCATAAAGGGACACAGACTGACAGAATGGGTAAAAAACCAGGATTCATTAATATGCTGTCTAAAAGAGACACTCTTTATAAACAAAGACATAAATTTATTTAAAATCAAAGGATGGAAAAAAATAAATCAAGCAAACAGCTACCAAAAAAAGAGCAGGAGTGGCAATATTAATCTCAGGAATAAATAGACTTTAAAACAAAATCCACCATAAAAGAAAAAGAAAGGCACTATTTATTGATTAAAGTCACGATCCATCACGAAGACTTAACCATAACAAACATTTGCGCACCCAATGACAGGGATCCAAAATACATAAAACAAACTCTAACAGCACTTAAAAGAAAAAGTGACAGTTGCACAATAATAGTAGGACTTTAACAAACCACTCTCGGTAAAGGACAGAACATGTAGAAAGAAACTCAACAATGACACAGAAGAGTTAAAGGGCACAATCAGCCAACTTGACCTAATAGACATATATAGAACACTGCTCCTAACAGCTGCAAAGTGCACATTCTTTTCCAATGCACATAGAACGTTCTCCAGAACAGACCACATCTTAGGCCACAGAGCAACCCTGGACAAATCCAAAACACTGAAATAATACCAACTATCCTCTCTGACCACAATACCATCAAAGTAGAAATTAACAACACAAAGAGCAAGAAAAAAAAAGTCAATTACGTGGAAACTGAATAACACCCTGCTTAAAAACCACTGGGGGAGGTGGGGCCAAGATGGCGGACTAGGTGGACGCTACCGCGGATCCCTCTTGCAACAAAGACTCGGAAAAACAAGTGAATCGATCACATACATAACAATCTATGAACTCTGAACGACAAACACAGACTTAGAGACGGAGAACAAACAAATACGGGCAGACAGCGATCGTTTTCAGAACCAAGAGCCAGCATACCAGGCAGGTGACCTTTGGAGCCTGGGCTGGGGCAAAGCCCAGGGGGGCAGACGGCACAGACAAGGGGCCCAGCCCTACCCCCCTGAACCCATCCCGGGAGGGAGTCTAGCTGGTTGGCGTGGGCGGCGTAGTGGCACAGCCGGCGGGAGAATCACCCGGGAGGCAGTGACTGATCTTGGAGCGGGGAGAGCAGCATCCCAGCCGGGGAGCCGTCCCGCCGGGAGTTTGGCGGGAAGCGGACGAGACGTGAGAGGGGGGATCAGCTATATTTCCCTAAAGCGACCCCGGGAGGGGCGCCCAGACATTCGTGAGGGCCACGCCCACCCAGTTCACCCAGTTTGCGCCAGCGGTGCGGCGCACCGGAGGGAGAAATCCCCGGGAGGAAGTAACTGGTCTCGGAGCGGGGAGAGCAGCGTCCCAGCCAGGGAGCCGTCCCGCTGGGATCTTGGCGAGAGCAGGTGGGGTGTGAGCGCATTCCCCTGAATAGACCCTGGGGGCGAGCCCAGCTGTTCGTGAGGGCCACGCCCACCCAGTTCGCACGAGCAGTGCGGCGCACTGGAGGGAGAAAACCCCGGGAGGAAGTGACTGGTCTTGGAGCGGGGAGAGTAGCGTCCCAGCCAGTGAGCCGTTCTGCCGGGATTCTGGCGGACGGGGGCAGAGAGTGAACAATGCGGGGATCAGCTCTATATTCTGCGGTGCTACACGCCTAGCTCTCTGATCCCTCCCCCACCCTCCCCAGGCGGCTCCATTAACATCCAAATACCCTGAGCCAGAAGGAGAATTCAGATAGGGATCTGACTGCATTTTTTTTTAGCTGATTACCTGGAAAATCTAGTTTCCCAGTGATGTCTCGGAGACAGCAGTCCATATCAAACCACATAAAGAAACAGACCATGACAGCTTCTCCAACCCCCCAAACAAAAGAATCAAAATCTTTCCCAAATGAAGATACAATCCTGGAATTATCAGATACAGAATATAAAAAACTAATTTACAGAATGCTTAAAGATATCACAAATGAAATTAGGATAACTGCAGAAAAAGCCAAGGAACACACAGATAAAACTGTTGAGGAACTCAAAAAGGTTATTCAAGAACATAGTGGAAAAATTAATAAGTTGCAAGACTCCATAGAGAGCATGTAGAAATCCAAGAGAGTAACAATAAAATTACAGAATTAGACAACGCAATAGAAAGTCAGAGGAGCAGACTCGAGCAATTAGAATGTAGACTGGGACTTCTGGAGGACCAGGGAATCAACTCCAACATAGCTGAAAAAAAATCAGATAAAAGAATTAAAAAAAATGAAGAAACCCGAAGAATCATGTGGGACTCTATCAAGAAGGATAACTTGCGAGTGATTGGAGTCCCAGAACAGGGAGGGGGGACAGAAAACACAGAGAAAATAGTTGAAGAACTCCTGACGCAAAACTTCCCTGACATCATGAAAGAAGAAAGGATATCTATCCAAGATGCTCATCGAACCCCATTTAAGATTGATCCAAAAAGAAAAACACCAAGACATATTATCATCAAACTTGCCAAAACCAAAGACAAACAGAAAATTTTAAAAGCAGCCAGGGAGAAAAGAAAGGTTTCCTTCAAGGGAGAATCAATAAGAATAAGTTCAGACTACTCAGCAGAAACCATGCAGGCAAGAAGGGAATGGGATGACGTATACAGAGCACTGAAGGAGAAAAACTGCCAGCCAAGGATCATATATCCAGCAAAACTCTCTCTGAAATATGAAGGAGAAATTAAGATATTTACAGATAAACATAAGTTTAGAGAATTTGCAAAAACTAAACCAAGACTGCAAGAAATGCTTAAGGAGATTGTTTGGCCTGATGACCAATAATATCAGGTACCAGCACAATACAAGGTCACAAAACAGAACATCCTGATATCAACGCAACTCAAATAGGGAAAGCACAAAAACAAACAAATTAAGATTAATTCTAAAAAATAAATAAATAAACAAAATAAAACACATAACTGGAAATCAATAGATAAACGATCACAATACTCAAAAAGAGGGACTAAATATAGGAGGCATTGAACTGCCAGATGGAGAGTGATACAAGGCGATATAGAATGATACAAGTTAGGTTTTTACTTAGAAAAATAGGGGTAAATAATAAGGTAACCACAAAAAGGAATAACAATTCCATAACTCAAGAAAAAAGTAATGACTCAACAAACATAAAGTTAAAGATTATGAAAATGAGGATCTCACAATCTACTAAGAAAAACGTCTCAGCACAAAAAAGTATGTGGAAAAATGAAATGGCCAACAACACACATGAAAAGGCATCAAAATGACAGCACTAAAAACTTATTTATCTATAATTACGCTGAATGTAAATGGACTAAATGCACCAATAAAGAGACAGAGAGTCTCGGACTGGATAAAGAAACATGATCCATCTATATGCTGCCTACAAGAGACACACCTTAGACTTAGAGACACAAACAAACTAAAACTCAAAGGATGGAAAAAAATACATCAAGCAAATAATAAGCAAAAAAGAAGAGGAGTAGCAATATTAATTTCTGACAAAATAGACTTTAGACTTAAATCCACCACAAAGGATAAAGAAGGACACTATTTTTTTTATATAATGATAAAAAGGACAATTGATCAGGAAGATATAACCATATTAAATATTTACACACCCAATGACAGGGCTGCAAGATACATAAATCAAATTTTAACAGAATTGAAAAGCGAGATAGACACCTCCACATTTATAGTAGGAGATTTCAACACACCACTTCCGGAGAAGGACAGGACATCCAGTAAGAAGCTCAATAGAGACACGGAAGACCTACTTACAACAATCAACCAACTTGACCTCACTGACTTATACAGAACTCTCCACCCAACTGCTGCAAAGTATACTTTTTTTTCTAGTGCACATGGAACATTCTCTAGAACAGACCACATATTAGGTCACAAAACAAATTTTGGTAGAATCCAAAACATCGAAATATTACAAAGCATCTTCTCAGACCACAAGGCAATGAAGCTAGAAATCAATAACAGAAAAACTAGGGAAAAGAAATCAAATATTTGGAAAATGAACAATACCCTCCTGAAAAAAGACTGGATTATAGAAGACATCAAGGAGGGAATAAGGAAATTCTTAGAAAGCAACGAGAATGAAAATACTTCCTATAAAAACCTCTGGGACACAGCAAAAGCAGTGCTCAGAGGCCAATTTATATCAATAAATGCACACATACAAAAAGAAGAAAGAGCCACAATCAGAGAACTGTCCCTACAACTTGAACAAATAGAAAGTGAGCAACAAAAGAACCCATCAGGCACCAGAAGAAAACAAATAATAAAAATTAGAGTTGAACTAAATGAATTAGAGAACAGAAAAACAATTGAAAAAATTAACAAAGCCAAAAGCTGGTTTTTTGAAAAAAATAACAAAATTGTTAAACCATTGGCCAGACTGACTAAAGAAAAACAAATAACCCGAATAAGAAACGAGAAGGACCACATCACAACAGAGCCAAATGAAATTAAAAGAATCATTTCAGATTACTACGTAAAATTGTACTCTAACAAATTTGAAAACCTAGAAGAAATGGATAAATTCTTGGAACAATACTACCTACCTAAACTAACACATTCAGAAGTAGAACAACTAAATAGACCCATAACAAAAAAAGAGATTGAAACGGTAATCAAAAAACTTCCAACAAAAAAAAGTCCTGGCCCAGATGGCTTCACTGCAGAGTTCTACCAAACCTTCAGAGAAGACTTAACACCACTACTACTGAAGGTATTTCAAAGCATAGAAAAAGACGGAATACTACCCAACTCATTCTATGAAGCTACCATCTCCCTGATACCAAAACCAGGTAAAAAAAAAATTACAAAAAAAGAAAATTTTAGACCTATATCCCTCATGAACATAGATGCAAAAATCCTCAACAAAATTCTAGCCAATAGAATCCAACAACACGTCAAAAAAATAATTCACCCCGATCAAGTGGGATTTATACCAGGTATGCAAGGCTGGTTTAATATCAGAAAAACCATTAATGTAATCCATCACATAAATAAAACAAAAGATAAAAACCACATGATCTTATCAATAGATGCAGAAAAGGCATTTGACAAAGTTCAACACCCATTTATGATAAAAACTCTTACCAAAATAGGAATTGAAGGAAAATTCCTCAACATAATAAAGGGCATCTATGCAAAGCCAACAGCCAATATCACTCTAAATGGAGAGAACCTGAAAGCATTTCCCTTGAGAACGGGAACCAGACAAGGATGCCCTTTATCACCGCTCTTATTCAACATCGTGCTTGAAGTCCTAGCCAGGGCAATTAGGCTAGACAAAGAAATAAAGAGTACCCAGATTGGCAAGGAGGAAGTAAAGCTATCACTATTTGCAGATGACATGATCGTATACATGGAAAACCCTAAGGAATCCTCCAGAAAACTACTGAAACTAATAGAAGAGTTTGGCAGAGTCTCACGTTATAAAATAAACATACAAAAATCACTTGGATTCCTCTACATCAACAAAAAGAACACCGAAGAGGAAATAACCAAATCAATACCATTCACAGTAGCCCCCAAGAAGATAAGATACTTAGGAATAAATCTTACCAAGGATGTAAAAGACCTATACAAAGAAAACTATAAAACTCTGCTACAAGAAATTCAAAAGGACATACTTAAGTGGAAGAACATACCCTGCTCATGGATAGGAAGACTTAACATAGTAAAAATGTCTATCCTATCAAAAGCCATCTGTACATATAACGCAATTCCGATCCAAATACCAATGTCATATTTTAAGGGGATAGAGAAACAAATCACTAATCTCATACGGAAGGGAAAGAACCCCCGGATAAGCAAAGCATTACTGAAAAAGAAGAAGAAAGTGGGAGGCCTCACTCTACCTGATTTCAGAACCTATTATACAGCTACAGTAGTCAAAACAGCCTGGTACTGGTACAACAACAGGCACATAGACCAATGGAACAGAATTGAGAACCCAGATATAAATCCATCCATGTAAGTAGCTGATATTTGACAAAGGACCAGTGTCAGTTAATTGGGGGAAAGATAGTCTTTTTAACAAATGGTGCTGGCATAACTGGATATCCATTTGCAAAAGAATGAAACAGGACCCATACCTCACACCATGCACAAAATCTAACTCCAAGTGGATCAAAGACCTAAACATAAAGACTAAAACGATAAAAATCATGGAAGAAAAAATAGGGACAACCCTAGGAGCCCTAATACAGGGCATAAACAGAATGCAAAACATTACCAAAAACGATGAAGAGAAACCAGATAACTGGGAGCTCCTAAAAATCAAACACCTATGCTCATCTAAAGACTTCACCAAAAGAGTAAAAAGACCACCTACAGACTGGGAAAGAATATTCAGCTATGACATCTCAGACCAGCGCCTGATCTCTAAAATCTACATGATTCTGTCAAAACTCAACCACAAAAAGACAAACAACCCAATCAAGAAGTGAGCAAAGGATATGAACACACATTTCACTAAAGAAGATATTCAGGCAGCCAACAGATACATGAGAAAATGCTCTCGATCATTAGCCATTAGAGAAATGCAAATTAAAACTACGATGAGATTCCATCTCACACCAACAAGGCTGGCATTAATCCAAAAAACACAAAATAATAAATGCTGGAGAGGCTGCGGAGAGATTGGAACTCTCATACACTGCTGGTGGGATTGTAAAATGGTACAACCACTTTGGAAATCCATCTGGCGTTATCTTAAACAGCTAGAAATAGAACTACCATACAACCCAGAAATCCCACTCCTCGGAATATACCCTAGAGATACAAGAGCCTTCACACAAACAGATATATGCACACCCATGTTTATTGCAGCTCTGTTTACAATAGCAAAAAGCTGGAAGCAACCAAGGTGTCCATCAACGGATGAATGGGTAAATAAATTGTGGTATATTCACACAATGGAATACTACGCATCGATAAAGAACAGTGACGAATCTGTGAAACATTTCATAACATGGAGGAACCTGGAAGGCATTATGCTGAGCGAAATGAGTCAGAGGCAAAAGGACAAATATTGTATCAGACCTCTATTATAAGATCTTGAGAAATAGAAAAAACGGAGAAGAACACATACTTTTGTGGTTACAAAGGGGGGAGGGAGGGAGGGAGGGAGAGGGTTTTTTATTGATCAATCAGTAGATAAGAACTGCTTTGGGTGAAGGGAAAGACAACACACAATACAAGGAAGATCAGCCTAATTGGACTGGACTAAAAGCAAAGAGGTTTCCGGGATAAAATGAAAGCTTCAAAGGTCAGTGGAGCAGGGGCTGGGGTCTGGGGAACATGGTTTGAGGAGACTTCTAAGTCAACGGGCAAAATAATTCTATTATGAAAACATTCTGCATCCCACTTTGAATTGTGGCGCCTGGGGTCCTAAATGCCAACAAGCGGCCATCTAGGATACATCAATTGGTCTCAACCCACCTGGAGCAAAGGCAAAGGAAGAACACCAAGGCCACACGACAACTAAGAACCCAAGAGACAGAAAGGGCCACATGAACCAGAGACCTACATTATCCTGAGACCAGAAGAACTAGTTGGTGTCTGGCCACAATCAATGTCTGCCCTGCTAGGGAGCACAACAGACAACTCCTGAGGGAGCAGGAGGCCAATGGGATACAGACCCCAAATTCTCATAAAAAGACCATACCTAATGATATGACTGTGACTAGAGGAATCCCAGAGACAATGCTCCCCAGAACTTCTGAAGGCACAGGACAGGAAACATCCCCGAAGACAACTCATCAGGCATGAAAAGGACTGGTCAGCGGGGGGGAGAGAGATGCTGATAAAGAGTGAGCTAATTAAATCAGGTGGACACTGGAGAGAGTGTTGGCAACTCTTGACTGGAGGGGGGATGGGAAGATAGAGAGGGAAGATGGCAAAATTGGCACAAAATGAGAGACTGAAAGGGCTGACTCAATAGAGGGAGAGCAAGTGGGAGAAGGGAGTAAGATGTATGTAAACCTACATGTGACAGACTGATTGGAATGGTAAATGTTCACTTGAAGCTTAATAAAAATTAATTATATATTAAAAAAAAAAAACCACTGGGTAATACAAGAAACCAGAGATGGAATCAAAAAATTCCTAGAATCAAACGAGAATGAAAACACACCAAAACCTTTGGGACACAGCAAAAGCAGTCCTCAAAGGTCAACTTATAGCAACAGGTGCACACATCAAAAAAGAAGAAAGGGACAAAATCAAAAATTTAACTACACAACTTGAAAAAAAAGAAAGATAATAGCCAAAGAAGCCCACAACCACCAGAAGAAAGGAAATAATAAAGATCAGAGCAGAAATAAATGAGATAGGGAATAGAAAAACAATAAAAAGAATCAAAACCAAAAGTTGGTCCTTTGAAAGGATCAACAAAATCGACAAACAACTGGCCAAACTGACAGAAAAAAAAGGATGTAAATAAACCAAATAAAAAATGAAATGAGGATACAACAACAGACCAATCTGAAATAAAAAGGATCATAACAGAGTATTATGAAAAGCTATACTCCAACAAATTTGAAAACCGAGAGGAAATGGACACATTTCTAGGAACACATTACCTACCCAAACTAACACAAAATGATGTTGAAAATCTGAAAAGACCCATAACAAGAGAAGAGACTGAAAAGGTAATTAAAACAAACTCCCAACAAAAAAAGCCCTGGCCCAGATGGCTTCTCTGGAGAATTCTACCAAACATTCAGAGAAAAGCTTACAACAGTACTACTCAAACTATTTAAGAACATAGAAGAGGAAGCGATACTTCTGAATTCATTCTATAAAGCCAGCATAACCCCGATAACAAAACCAGGCAAAGACACCACAAGAAAAGAAAATTACAGACCAATATCTTTCATGAATATGGGTGTAAAAATTCTCAACAAAATTCTAGCCAATAGAATTTAGCATCATATCAAAAAAATAATACACCGTGACCAAGTAGGATTTATCTCAGGTATGCAAAGGTGGTTCAACATTAGAAAATCAATCAACATAATCCACAACATAAATAATAGGAAAGAGAAGAATCACATGATCATTTCAATCGTCACAGAAAAGGCATTCAACAAAGTTCGATACCCATTCCTGATAAAAACACTCAATAAAATAGGTATAGAAAGAAAATTACTCAACATGATAAAGGGCATCTATGCAAAAACCAGTGGCTAACATCATTCTTAATGGAAAGAGGCTGAAAAAAATTCTTCTTCAGAACAGGAACAATACAAGGTTGCCCTTTATCACTACTCTTATTTAACATTGTATTGGAAGTCCTAGCTAGAGTAATGAGGCAAGAAAAAGAAATAAAGGGCATCCAAATTGGTAATGAAGAAGTTAAACTGTCCCTATTTGCAACGATATGATACTATACATAGAAAACCTAAAAGACTCCACGAGAAAACTACTGGAACTAATAGAAAGATTCAGAAGCTTAGCAGGATGTAAAATAAACACACAAAAATCAGTTGGCTTCCTATACACCAGTAGAGAAAACAATGAAAAGGAAGTCAGGAAAACAACACCATTTATAATAGCCCCTAAAAAAATAAAATACTCAGGAATAATTCTAACTAGAGATGTAAAAGATGTATATAAATAAATAAAACTACAAAACACTACTGCAAGAAAGCAAAAGAGATATACATAAATGGAAAAACATACCATGCTTATGGATAGGAAGACCCAACACTGTGAAAATGACAATTCTACCCAAAGCAATTTACAAATACAATGCAATCCCAATTCAAATACCAACAACATTCTTTAAAGAGATGGAAAAAATTATCATTAACTTTATGTATATGGAGAAGGAAGAGGCCCTGGATAAGTAAAGCACTACCGAGCAAGAAGAATGAAGTAGGAGGACTCACAGTACCTGACATCAGAAACTACTATACAGCTATGGTAGTGAAAACAGCTTGGTGCTGGTAGAACAACAGATACCTTGACCAATGGAACAGAATTGAGAACCCAGATGTAAATCCATCCACCTATGGTCACCAGATCTTCGACAAGGGTAAAAAGCCCATTAAATGGGGAAAACATAGTCTTTTTAACAAATGTGAGACAAAACGGGATTTCCATTTGCAAAAAATTAAACAGGATCCATTCCTCACACCATATACAAAAACTAATTCAAAATGGATAAAAGACCTAAATATAAAGCCAAAAACTATGAAGTTCATAGAAGAAAAGATAGGATCAATGCTGGAGGCCCTAATACACACCATTAATGGGATACAAACCACAACCAACACACAAACTCCAGAAGATAAGCTAGGTAACTGGGATCTCCTAAAAATTAAACGCTTATGTTCATCAAAAGACTTCACCAAAAGAGTAAAAAGAGAACCTACAGGCTGGGAAAAAACTTTTGGCAATTACAAATCAGACAAAGGTCTAATCCCTAAACTCTAGGAGAAAATCCAACACCTCTACAACAAAAAGACAAATAATCCAATTAAAAATGAGCAAAGGAAATGAATAGACACTTCACCAAAAAAGACATTCAAGTGGCCAACAAACAAATGAGGAAATGCTAGCGATCACTAGCTATTAGATAAATGCATATCAAAACCACATTGAGATACCATCTCACCCCGGTATTACTGGTATGAATCCAAAAAACAGGAAAAAACAAATGTTGCAGAGGCTGTGGGGAGATCGGGACTCTTATGCACTGCTGGTGGGAATGCAAAATGATATAACCATTTTGGAAGACGATATGGCATTTCCCTAGAAAGCCAGAAAGAGAAATACCATCTGATCCAGCAATCCCACTCCTAGGTATATACCCTAGAAAAATTAGAGCCGTCACACCAGTAGACATATGTACACCCATGCTCATTGCAGCATTGTTCGCAAGCGAGAGGATGGAAACAAACTAAATGCCCATCAACAGATGAATTGATAAACTATGGCATATACACACGATGGAGCATTATGCAGCGATTAAAAACAACGATGTATCTGAAGGGCATTATGCTGAGTGAAATAAGTCAATCACAAAAGAAAAAGTATTGTATGACACTACTACTGTAAAACTCATGTAAATGTTTACCCACAAAAAGAAACAATCTTTGGTCGTTATGAGGGTGGGGGTGGGATGGGGATGAAAAAACTCTAAATAGACAATAGATAATTGGAAACTTTGGCAAAGGGTAAGAGAGTACACAATACAGTCCACAGTACTGGGGAAGCAAGCACAACTTCTACAAGGCAAGGTCATGGAAGCTCCATAGATACATCCAAACTCCCTGAGGGACCAATTGCTGGCCTGAAGGCTGTGCGACCGTCTCGGGAAACATCTAGCTCAATTGGCATAACATAGTTTATGAAGAAAACGTTCTACGTGCTACTGTGGTAAGTAGTGTCTGGGGTCTTAAAAGCCTGTGAGTGGCCATCTAGGATACTCCACTCACTGGTAGCACCCCTTCAGGAGCAACGAGAATGAAGAAAACTAAAGATACAAGGGGAATTAGTCCAAAGGACTAACGGACTACATCTGCCTCGGCCTCCACCAGACTGAGTTCAGCACAACTGGACGGTACCCAGCTACCACCACTGACTGCTCTGACAGGGATCACAACAGAGGGTCCCAGACAGAGCTGGAGAAAAATGTAGAACAAAGTTCTAACTCAAAAAGAAAGACCAGACTTGCTGGCCTGACAGAGACTGGAGAAACTCTGAGAGCACGGCCCCTGGACACGCTTTCAACTCAGTAATGAAGTCACTCCTGAAGTTCCCTGCTCAGCCAAAGATTGGACAGGCCCATAAAACAAAACTAGACAAAAGGGGCATACCAGCCCTGGGGCAAGGACTAGAAGGCAGGAGAGAACAGGAAAGTTGGTAATAGGAAACCTAAAGTTGAGAAGGGAGAGTGTTGACACGTTGTGGGGTGGTTAACCAATTTCATAAAACAACATGTATACTAACAGTTTGTTCTGTAAACCTTCAGGTAAGTACAATAAAAAAAATGAAATGAAAAGCATAAACATTGATGTCCTAGGCATTAGTGAGCTGAAATGGATTGGCATTGGCCATTTAGAATGGGACACTCATGTGGTCTTCTATGTCGGGAATGACAGCTTGCAGAGGAATGGCATTGCATTCATCATCAAGAAGAATATTTCAAGATCTATCCTGAAGTACAACTCTGTCAGTTGTAGGATAATATATATAAGCCTACAAGGAAAACAAGTTAATACGACTACTATTCAAATTTTGGCACCGTACATTAAGGCCACAGACGAAGAAACTGAAGATTTTTACCAACTTCTGCAGTCTGAAATTAATAACATACAGTCAGAATGAACTGATAAATACTGGTAATTGGAATGCAAAAATTGGAAACAAAGTAAAAGGATTGGTAGCTGGAAAATATGGCCTTGGTGATAGAAACAATGCCAAAATTCAATGTCTTGAATTTTGCAAGACCAATGACTTCTTCATAGCAAATACCTTTTTTCACCAACAAAAACATGACTAAACACATACACCTATCCAGGTGGAATACACAGGAATCAAATCAACTACATCTGTGGAAAGAGACAATAGAAAACTCGATATCATCAGTCATAACAAGGCCAGGGGCCAGCTGCAGATCTGACCATCAATTACTCCTATGCAAGTTCAAGATGAAACTGTAGAAAATTAGAACAAGTCCACAAGAGCCAAAATACAACCTTGAGTACATCCCTCCTGAATTTAGAGACCATCTCAAGAATAGATTTGATGCGTTGAATACTAATGACTGAAGACGAGACAAGTTGTGGAATGACATCAAGGATATCATAAATAAAGAAAACAAGAGGTCATTAAAAAGACAGGTGAGAAAGAAAAGACGTAAATGGATGTCAGAAGAGACTCTGAATGTTGCTCTTGAACACTATCTAAAGCAAAAGTAAAAAAAAAAAAAATGAAGTAAAAGAGCTGAACAGAAGATTTCAAACGGTTGCTCAGAAGACAAGTAAAGTGTTATGCTGATATGTGCAAAGACCTGGAGATAGAAAATCAAAAGGGAAGAACACGCTATGCATTTCTCAAGCTGAATGAACTGAAGAAAAAATTCAAGCCTCAAGTTACAATAATGACAAATTCTATGGGGGAAAATATTAAACAATGCAGGAAGCATCAAAAGAAGATGGAAGAAATACAGTCACTCTACCAAAAAGAATTGGTTGACGTTCAACCATTTCAGGAGGTAACATATGATCAGGAACTGATGTTACTGAAGGAAGAAGTCCAAGCTGCACTGAAGGCATTGGTGAAAACAAGTCTTCAGGAATTGACAGACTATCAGTTGAGATGTTTCAACAAATGGATGCAGCACTGGAATAGTTCACTCATCTATGCCAGGAAATTTGGAAGACAGCTACCTGGTCAACCAACTAGAAGGGATACATATTTATGCCTATTCCCAAGAAAGGTAATCCAACCGAATGCAGAAATTATTGAACAATACCATTAATATCACATGCTAGCAAAATTGTTCTGAAGATCATTCAAAAGAGGCCGTAGCAGTATACCCACAATGAACTGCCAGAAATTCAAGCCAGATTTAGAAAATGACGTGGAAACAGTCATATCACTGATAACGTCCTGTGGATTCTGGCTGAAAGCAGAGAATACTAGAAAGATGTTTACCTGTGTTTTATTGACTATGCTAAGGCTTTCAACCGTGTGGATCATAACAAATTATGGATAACATTGCGGAGAATCCAAATTTCGGAACACTTAATTGTGCTCATGAGGAACCTGTACATGCATCAAGAGGTAATCATTCAAGCTTAGTAAGGGGATACTGCATGGTTTAAAGTCAGTAAAGGTGTGGGTCAGGATTGTATCCTTTTATCATACCTATTCAATCTGTGTGCTGAGCAAATAATCTGAGATGCTGGAATATATGAAGAAAAACAGGTCATCAGGATTGGAAGAAGACTCATTAACAACCTGTGTTATACAGATGATACAACCTTGCTTGCTGCAAGTGAGGAGGACTTGAAGCATTTACTGATGAAGATCAAAGACCACAGCCTTCAATATGGATTACACCTCAACATAAAGAAAACAAAAATCCTCACAACTGGACCAATAAGCAACATCATAAAAAACAGAGAAAAGGTTGAGGTTGCCAAGTATTTCATTTTACTTGGATTCCACGATCAACACCCATGGAAGCAGCAGTCAAGAAATCAAGAGATGCATTTTTTGGGCAAACCACTGCAAGAGATCTCTTTAAAATGTTAAAAAGGAAAGATGTTACCTTGAGGACTAAGGTATGCCTGACCTGAGCCACGGTATTTTCTATTCCTTTATATGCATGTGAAAGCTGGACAAAGAATAAGGAAAACCAAAGAAGAATTGAGGCCTTTGAATTATGGTGTCAGAGAAGAATATTGAATATACCATGGACTGCCAAAAGAATGAACAAATCTGTCTTGGAAGAAGTACAACCAGAATGCTCCTTAGAAGAAAAGATGGCAAGACTATGTCTCACACACTTTGGACATGTTACCAGGAGGGATCAATCTCTGGAGAAGGACATCATGCTTGGTAAAGTAGAGGGTCAACAAAAAGAGGAAGACCCTCAACCAAATGGATTGACACAGTGGCTGCAACAATGGGCTCAAGCATAGCAACAATTGTGAGGATGGTACAAGACTGGGCATTGTTTTGTTCTGTTATGCACAGGGTCGCCGTGAGTTGAAACTGACTCCACGGCACCTAACAACAACAACAAACCACAATAAAATTTTCAAATAAATAAATAAAATGACATATTGCATTGGGCATATCTGCTACAAAAGGCCTTTTTAAAGTGATAATAATCAGAAGTGTCACTTTGATGACTAAGATGAACCTTACCCAAGCCATGTTATTTGCAATTGCCTCATGTGCATGTGAAAGCTGGACAATGAATAAGGAAGACCAATGAAGAATTTATGTCTTTGAGTTATGATGTTGATGAAGAATTCTGAATACCCCATGAACTACCTGAATAACAAATAAATCTGTCTTGGAAGAAGTACAGCCAGAATGATCTTAGGAGGAAGAATGGCTAGAGTTGGTCTCACATACTTTGGACATGTTATCCGAGAGAATCAGTCCCTGGAGGACATCAAGCTTGGTAAAGTATTGTGTCAGTGAAAAAGAGGAAGACCCTCAATGAGATGAATTGACACAGTGGTTGCAAAAATGGGCTTAAACATAGCAAAGATTGTGAAGATGGTGCAGGACCCAGCAGTATTTTGTTCCGTTGTCATAGGGTCTCTATGAACCAGAACCAACTCAAAGGCTCCTAACAACAACAGCAACAAATATAAAATTGCTCTGAGACTACACAAAACTATTACAGAATAGCAACAGCACCAACCTGGATTTGTGACCAAAAATATGTAAAACTAAGAATACGAGTTATTTATTAAAATGTAATAAGTGGGAAATATTATTCAATGGCCGTTATTCTCTCCTGCGGATAGAGTTTCTGTGGTTGGGGTAGCTATAAAGGAGCCTTCGTATTTGGACTGTGATACTATTTCTGGCATTTTCCAGATAAGATATGCTCAGAAGTTTTTAATTCTTGGTTGACTTTTTAAATTTCTACTAAGTTTCAAAAATTTCCTCTCATTTTTTTTTATACTTTCTCTTCTCTTTTGTCTGTGCTTCTGAGTATATTTTAGAAATATGGACAGTCATAAATAAAAGAAATCCTACCTTACTTTCATTCTTCTAGGATTCTTTTAATAAGGCACATGCTTGGCATGTTCTAGTTTTATAAGTCAAGATATATATGATGTATCAAGCAAACCATGAAGAATTTCCATTAAGACTGATATTTTTATGAAAATCACCAATGAAACCCTCAGAAAGTTAGATGCTCAGTAAGTCTACAGATCTGGGATTTATGTGTTAAGAGCCGGAGATTTCTGTTAAAGCAACATAACCCCCCCAGAGAAGACAGTGATATACAGACAGAATCGAAAGCATCTACCAGGCCTGACTAAGACAATTGTAGCTTCCTTTGTGGCTTTATCATAAATGAAAAATACAGGGGCGTGATAAAGGGTTTTATTTCAATGGCAGTAGAATGAAATCTGTGTTGCCATTTGATACGCTCATCTGCGGTTTCATCTCATGGGATTCCCCGACTCTATCCTCTCCTAAATTTTCACTTACTAAGATGGTCGCTTGCCACTTGTATATTTAATTTATTCCTTTTTGGAAAGTTAGATATACTCAGATTATTTATTTAACCTAATTTCCTTATTTTGGACCAAAATAACACGTAGTCAATAACCATAGGACCATCTCTAAAGAAAAAGAATGCCAGTGACACTCCTCCCATGGTGAAGCCTCTGAGTTCCAATGTATAGTATATATAGTATAAAAACATTCTAATTGGATATTTAGCCGCATTCTTTCCAGGATGTGAATCTGATGTATTACATGACCTACTTACCTGGGAAGGAGTCAGAAGCTTTCCCTCTCTTATGATTTATGACATTACAATGTATAAATTCAGTTTAATATTTTGGATGCTGCCCTGAAAATTACATGAGTATAACTCAAATACATATCAGCTTATTAATTTTTGTTTTTTTCTCTAATCCTAATGAAAACATTACTGATGCAATCATATAAATACCATCAATAAAGATGACAAAAACTGTATTAAAAATTTTATCAGTATCTGAAAAAATTTTGCTATAATTTACTTCTTTTATCTCCGACGAAATCTAGAAGTAATATTATTTATTTTTAATGATAACAAAGTACTAAAGATGTCACTTTAATTTTGATAACATTAATATCCATCATTACAGGATAGGTTGTGCCTTGGTAATGACTTAAATCTCAGACAACAAAACTTTTTTTTGTTGTTGCTTACACAAAGTCTACTGCGATCTAGTCTTTTCTCTAGGGCATTTGTACTCTGTATCCTCAGCAATGGAGTGATGAGTTCAACGCAGGCTGAAATTGTCTGCAGTGTTTTGTATTTTCAACACCTGAAATGTATGTTGTTATTAGTTGCTGTCAAGTCAATTTAGATTCATGATGAGCCCATGTGTGCAGAGTAGAATCTTTCAGAAGAAGATAGCCAGGCCTATCTTCTGAATCACCTCTGGGTGGGTTCGAACTGCCAACCTTTTGGCTAGTAAAGAGCTAATGTATAGCCTCACTACCTAGTGTGATGGGGAAAGAACACTGGAAGGTCTCATATTAGAAATCAAATGTTCTATACCTGAAGTAACACAGCTCTGATAGAGATCAGACTCTTGATAGCCATCAACTCTCTCAAAATGAATAAGGTTAAAAAGTTGGGTTGCAGACTTAAGGAATTAAAAATACTGCATGGGGCATATGATACTAAAATTTTATTTGTGTTTTTTTCTGAAATTCAAATACAGAGCATACTATATTTTACTTGGAAACTTCAAAAAAAAAAAAAAAAAAAAGCCTAATAGCGTGGAATGTAGATCGCATTTTTTGTTTCCTTATTGTAAAAATATACCAAAACCAAAACCAAACCCATTGCCATTGAGTTGATTCTGACTCATAGTGTCCTTAAAAGATAGCAGGAAAACCGCCCCATTGGGTTTCTAAGGAGCAATTGGTAGATTTAAACTGCTGACCTTTTGATTAGCAGCCAAACCCTTAACCACTGCACCACCAGGGCTAAAAACATATTCTCCTATGACCTCTTTCTCTAATATGAACTCTTCTAATTAAGGTCTGTAGAAAGTTTTTATGTTTATTATTATTTTTATTTTAAGAACCATGAATTTTACTAAATATTCTACCACTTTACACTTAAAGTACCCAAAAATTGGTGTAGTGTGAATTAAATGCTTGTTTTCCAACAGTGTGATTTCAGAAAAATTCTTTAATTCTAGTAAAGAAACTATCAATTTTAATGAAGTTTCCATTTTTTCGTGAACAATAAAATTTTAAGTTAATAACATGAACAATTAGATAACTATAACAATGCAACTACTTCAGACATGGTTCTATTTCATAAAAACCTTCAGTATTTTAAAAGATAAAAAGTGCTGTTCTTTTTTAAAGTACATACAAGGCAGTGATTTAAGCTCTGTAGAGTACCTGACTCATTAATCAACAGGACAGAGTCAAGGTCCAGAGATGAACAAGATTCAAAAGGAAGCATCTATCTGTCAGATTACCTTGAAGTAGTTCAGTTACTTTCTTTCACACAAACATGTATATATGTTTTTTCTTATCTTCTGAGGGAGAGTGAATGATTAGATACAAGAAAGAAGTACAGATGACAATTATTTATTCCAATTGACGATTCTGTTACAATCACATCTTAATGATGATGATATCTTCATACACAAACATTATCCCATCCCCACCACCATTACAGGACTTATGCATAGGCATGTGAGCCCTAGAGCATAACTATCCAAAATATGAGTTGGGAATCTGGGCCACTCCACGATGATCTAAGCATAGAATTTAAAAGTAAATGTTTAAGAAACATTTTTAGAAAATGGTGCAACCAATTAACCAAATATTATATGCAATATCCATTTTATCTATTATTAAAAAAATACTTGTTTATTTAATGTCTTTATTTTTATAATTTTATTCTCCCAATATTTTACATAGTATTGGGCTATGAAGAGTTGGACACAAAAATAAGTAAAAAGTATTATAAAAGGGCCCTCCATGACATAGTTTGAGAATCATTCGAGAGCCCTACGGTATGGACTTAGTGATTCATCCATAAAAAGTCTGTTGAGTATATGAATGAAAAATGATCCTTAGAGGGTAAAATATTTAATGTAAAATATTTTATTTTTTTAATAGTTATGATGGTGATTTATAATTTAATATTATAGTAGCAATGGTCTAAAAATGGGAGTGGTAAGGTGTTTAATAAAAAAGACATTTAAAGTTATCCAACCAGAATAAAGTAAAGGATGTTAGCAAGTTATTGTAGTATAATTAAATTTGAGGATTAAGACAAAATGAAAATACAAAATAATTATTAATCATTTATAATAAGATCTTGTTGTTGTGTGCCATTGAGTTGATTCCAATTCATAGAGACTTTATAGGACAGAGTACAACTGCGCCCTGGGGTTTTCTTGGCTGTAATCTTTAGGGGAGCAGATATCCAGGTCCTTTCTCCTGCAGAGCAGTTGGCGGGTTTGAACCACCAATCTTCCAGTCAGCAGCCGAGCACTTAAACATCGTGCCATATCAGAATATAGAAAATATGGCTCAGAAATGTTCTCACAGGAAAAAAAAAAAGTATTGTCTTAAATTCACCTACTAGATTAAAAAAAAAAAAACAAAATGATTAAATATGGAATTTAAGAAGCTAAACAATAAAGCAAAATTACCATTGTATCTATCAAGAACAAGCAGAAACTGGATAACATCTATGAAAAAAATGTCTTCAGGTCTCGGACAACAGGCAGCTCAGGACTATAGTTCTGAGAAAGGGAAGAAAACCAAATAAGCCATGTGATTTCTTCAGCTCTGTGAAGAAAGTTTCTAGGCCACAGCCCAGGAAAGGAGAACCAAAACACAGCCAAGTGAGTCAAGGAGACACAGCAATTTTAGTCAGATCAATATGGATAGAATTTATGGGGAAGCATACCAGAGATGAAGAAGCAGCATAGAAAGAGAGAGATCCAGAGATATCCAGAGGGATTCCCTCATAGATTTAGTGAAATACTGACCTATGCATGTGTTGGTTGATGTAAGGAAAAAAAAATCACAAGATAATTGATTAAACAATTCCCAGAGCTCTAAGAATAGATTGTGTTTCCTCCAGTCAGAGTGTGGGACAGTCTTACCCATGGGAAATCATGATGAGCTCTCAGAGAAAACAGGCTTAGTAGTGAGACTAAATTAAACCAAAAAACCACTGCTGTAGAGTTGATTCTGACTCATAGCGACCCCACAGGGCTTCCAAGTCTGCAAATCTCTATGGAAGCAGACTGCCACATCTTTCTACTGCGGAGGGTGGTTTCAAACCACAGACCTTTCAGTTAGCAGTTGGTCATTTTAAGCACTGCACCACTGGGGATCCTCACAGCTAAATCACTACAGAATAAATACTGCTCTAATAAAGCTTAAAAACAAGACAAGAGGATCAAAATGATCCCAAGTATTTTAACTATGAGACAGAAAAATGCTCAAAATTATTTACGGAAATATAACAAAATCCAGAGCCTAACTGCTATGGGTTGAATTATATTGCCCCAAATTAATATTGAAGTCTTAACCCCAGATACCTGTGAATATGACCTTGTTTGAAAACAGTCTTTAAAATGCTAGCTACCTTAACATGAGATCTTAAGGGATTGGATAGGTCATAATCTAATACAAATGGAGACTGTGAAAGAGAAGAAAAGACACATAACCAGGATAAAAACCAATGAATAGGAAAAGACCAAGGGATGACAGAGATGATAATATTAGAAGTCACATATATTATTATAAAATAGAAGAACCAGCACATAGAAGAAAGATGGCCATGTGAAAGGTGCGTCTACACGCAATGAAAACCTAGGGCTACCAGAAGCTGGGAAAGACAACAAATAATCTTCTGCTAGAGACTTCAGAGAAAACGAGGCCTCACCAACACCCTGAATTCAGACTACTAACCCCCAGAACTGTAAAATAAAAAAAAATTCTATTGTTTAAAGCTGCTCATCTTTTAGTATTTTGTTACAGCAGCAGTAGGAAACCAAAACACTAACCATGTAAAAGTCTTGTGTTAGGCACCCAATATAAAACTAAGAAACACACAAAAAGGGAAGACAATGACCCATAACCAGGATAAAACCAATGAAAAGAAATAGACCAAAAAAATGGCAGAGATGATGCTACTAGGAGTCACATATATTAAAAATAACTATTATACATGTATTCACTATGTGCAAGAAAATAGAAAGAAGTATATGAAGGAGGGAAATGGAAAAAAATAGTAAAGACACAAATTTAATTTAAAGAAATGGGAATATAATATCTTAAAAACAAATTGAATGGTATTAACTGCATATTATATTTTGCAGTAAAAAAGAATCAATGAAATTAAGCACACAGCAATATAAATTATCCAACATAAAGCAAAGAGAGAAAAGAAAACATAGGAAAAGATTAAAAAAAAACCCTAGTGTCTTATGGAAAATATGCAGTGATCTAAAACAAATGTAATTTCATTCCTATAGAGGGGGAAGAGAGAGGCAGGGAGAACAACTGAAGAACTAATGTCCTTACGTTTTTCAAATTTGATGAAAACCATTAACTCTGGGATAAAAGAATCACAACAAATCACAAGACACATTATAATAAAACCACTAATAATAATATAGAAAAATCATAAGAGAACCAAAAGAAAAAAAATACATTAAATACACAGGAAAAAGAAAAGAATGACAGGAGACTTGTGGGCTGAAATTGGAAGCCAAAAGACAATGGAGCTGCCTTTGTAAAGTATAAAAACAACAACAGCAACAAAAAACCTTCACTTTAGAATAATAAAAAAAAATATATGCTCAATGAAAATACCTTTAAAAAATGAGAACCTTGTTTTACTCAGAAATGTAAAAGAAGATATCATTTGTTGTCACCTTACTTGCATTATAAGAAATATTAATAGAAGCTTTTCGGACATAAAAAAGACACCATGTGAAAATTTAGGTCTACTCAAAGGAATGAAATGTGTTAGAAAGGGTAAATATGTAGGTATATGTCAAATACATTTTTATTCTTTTTTTCTCATTTAAATACTATCAATTGTTTAATGCAAAATATGACAAGTTATTGTCATGTTGCACAAAATATATAGAAATGAAATTTATGGAGACAACAAAACAAGGGATGAGGGGAAACAGAGGTATATGGTTCTTATACCATATGTGAGAAGGTATAGTATTATTTGAAACAGGCTGTAATAATTTTAAATATATATTATAAACCATTGAACAGCCATTAAAAAATGACACAAACAGGTATAGTTAATGAGGCAATATTGGAGAAAAATGAAATTTAAAAATTCTCAGTAAATCTTGAAGAAGAAAAAGAGAATAATGGGACCATAGAATAGACAAATAGAATGAAAGCAAAAAAATGTGAGATTTAAACCCAAACATATCCATTTTAAAACTATATTAAATACAAATTCATGTAAATAGTAATGAGCAGACATTGTCAAATTGAAAAAAAAAGAATGCTTAACCCAACTGTAAACTATCTAAAATAATTATAATTTAAATGTAAGGGCATGGATACAGTAAAAGTAAAGGGATATATCAAAAAATACATATCATGCAAATGATAATCAGAAAAAGGCTATATCAGACAAAGTGTATTTTGGAACAAGTAATATTACCAGAGAGAAAACTTTCATGATAATTAAGAGGTCAGTTCTTCAGGAAAACTTAACAATTCTATTGTATATGTTTTTAATAGCAGCTTCAATACATAAAGCAAAAAATGATGGGTAAGAAAGGATAAGTAGACAAATCTATATTTATAGTTGGAAATTTTAACATTCCTCCCCTTCGGTGATTGATAAAACAAGTTGATATAAAATCAATAAGGTATAAAAAACCTAAAAAAATTATTAACCAGTTGACTTAATTGTCCTTTATAGATCTTTCCATGCAACAACAGCAAATTATGCCTACTTTTGAGAATGAAATACTTATCAAGATAGGCCATTTTATGATAGGTTATTTTTAAGTATAATCTCAACAGCAAAAGCATAATCAAAAAAAAAATGGACTTTATCTAAAATAAAAAAAAAAAATTTGTACTGCAAAGATACCATCACAAGAGTGGAAAATAACCCTGAGAATGGGAGAAAATATTTACGAGGCATATATCTGGTAGGTACTTTTATCAAGAATATATGAAGGATACTTACTACTCAATAATAACAATAAAAGAAAGACAAATACCTCAATTAAAAATGGGCAAAGATATTTCTCCAAAGAAGATTCAAAGATGGTATCAATAGCAAATGCTAAAGCTTAATCTCTTTAGCCTTAGAGGGAATGTAAATCAAAAGCACAATAAGATAAAAAATTCACAATCAACTAAAAAAAAAAAGTTGTCATCTAGTAAATTCCAACTCATGGCAACACAATATGTGCAGAATAGAACTGTACACCACAGGGTTTCAAGGCTACGACCATCTGAAAGCAGATTGCCAGGCCTTTCTTCCAAGGAATGGGTAGGTTCAAACTGTCAACCTTTCAGTTAATAGTAGAGTGCTTAACCATTTGTGCCTCCATACCCAGTAGGAGGGTTATAATCAAAAAGACAGATAATAACAAATTTTTTTCAAGAATGTGAAGAAATTGAAACCCTCTTACATTTCAGGTTGAAATGTAAAGTGATGTATTCACTTGGGAAAAGAGTTTGGCATTTCCTCAAAATTTTAAAAATAGAGTTATCAAAAAAATGAGTAATTTCATTCTTAGGTATATACTCAAGAGAATTGAAAACATACATCTACACAAAAACTTGCACATCGATGTTTATAGTAGTATTTCTCATAATATTCAAAAGTGGAAGGGACCAAAATGTTCATCAATGAATGGATAAATAAAAAGTGACATATCCATATCATTGAATATTATTCAGCAACAGAAGAAACGAAGTACTAATAAATGCTACAACATGGATAAACCTTGAAAAAAACATTATGGTAGTTGTAAGAAGCCAATCACAAAAGCCCACATGCTGTATGATTCCACTTATATGAAATCTCCAGAACAGACAACTCTATAAGGACAAGATAAATTAATAGTTGCTTAGGGCTGAAAGTTGGACAATGAGAACGGAAGACCGAAGAACTGATGCCTTTGAATTATGGTGTTGGCAAAAAATACTGAATATGTAATGGACAGCCAGAAGAACAAACAAATCTATCTTGGAAGAAGTACAGCCAGAATGCTCCTTAGAAAAGAGATGGACATGTTTTCAGGAGAGACCAACCAGCCCCTGAAGGACATCATGCTTGGTAAAGTAGAGCGTCAATGAAAAAGAGGAAGACCCTCAAATAGATGGACTGACACAGTGGCTGCAACAATGGGCTCAAGCATAACAGCAATTATGAGAATGGCATGGGATGGGGCAGCGTTTCATTCTGTTGTACATAGGATTGCTATGAGTGGGAACTGACTCAAAGACACCTAATAACAGGGCTGGAAAAAGAGTTGAAAAGAAACAGGGAGTGGCTGCTAATGAATATGGGGTTTCTTTTGAAGGTGATAAAAATGTTCTAAAACCAGACTATTGTGACAATTATAAAACTCTAGAATATAATAAAAACCATTGAATTGTATTCTTTAAATTGGTGAATTGCATGATATGTGAATTATTTCCCTATAAAGCTTTTTTTTTTTTTTTTTTTTAAGTATGCTCAAGTTACTCAAAGAAGCACTTTTATTTTGTGGTAAAATTTTCAGTGACATTATCATATGTTATTTTGTAAAAGCGCTATGTCTCGAAACGGCCACATGAACCAGAGACCTACATCATCCTGAGACCAGAAAAACTAGTTGGTGCCCAGCCACAATCGACTACTGCCCTGACAGGGAGCACAACAGAGAACCCCTGAGCGAGCAGGAGATCAGTGGGATGCAGACCCCAAATTCTCATAAAAAGACCATACTTAATGGTCTGACTGAGACTAGAGGAATCCCGGTGGTCATGGTCCCCAAACCTTCTGTTGGCACAGGGCAGGAACCATCCCCGAAGACAACTCATCAGACATGAAAGGGACTGGACAGTGGGTAGGAGAGAGATGCTGATGAAGAGTGAGCTAATTATATCAGGTGGACACTTGAGACTGTGTTGGCATCTCCTGTCTGGAGGGCGGATGGGAGGATAGAGAGAGTTGGAAGCTGACAAAATTGTCACGAAAGGAGAGACTGGAAGGGCTGACTCATTAGGGGGAGAGCAAGTGGGTGTATGGAGTAAGATGTATATAAACTTATATGTGACAGTCTGACTTGATTTGTAAACGTTCACTTGAAGCTCAATAAAAGTTAATAAAAAAAAAAGTGCTATGTCTCAAATACCTGATATGAATATGAAATTGATGTGTACTGGAAAATTCTAAGTGACTAAAAAGTCGATTCCAAGTATATTAAAGATATTGATGTTAAAGATTCGTGCAAAGAGTTTGAATAAAATAATTGTAAGTTGACATTTAACTGTTTTACCTACTCCCTAAGACTTCAATAAAAATTCCAAACTGAAGACCAAAGCAAAAAGGATAGACTTTACAGAATGGAGCATACGAGATGCATGGAATATAAAGAAAGCATTTAACACACACATGAAAGAGGAGAGAGAACAATCAAGCAGGCAACATATTTCAAAAGATAATACAAAGCCATGGCTGTTGAGTAGATTCTAACTCATAGAGACCCTATTATCAAAAGATAATAGTCCTGAACATCAAATGTTGATGAAAGATACCAAGTCAAAGAATCAAAAAGCTCAGCAAACCCCAATCACATCTAAGTGCATCATAGTAACACACTTAAATATAATGAAATAATCTTAAAAGCTGAACATGATCTAAAAGAAGCAACAGTAAGACTGATGACTGTCTTTTCAACAGAACTAATGAAAGCCATGAAACAATATGATGTCACATTTAAAATTATATAATGTAAATACTTTAAGTTACATAATATAGATTAGTTTACATTCTAGTAGATATTATTAGATAGCCCATATTTTTAAAATGATAAATTTCATTAAAAATTGTATTAAGAATGTTATTTAAAGGTTAAATAGGATTTAACACAGAAATACCTGTATGAACCAACATTTGAAAATCTATTAATGTAATTCAATACATTATTCAACTAAAGAAAGAAAACCAAAAATTGTTTGATCATCTTAATATTTCTAAAATGATTTCAATAAGTAATATTGGACACTAGTTTATCATAGGAAACCAGTTTTATCAAGTTACGAATAGAAAGAAACTTGTTAATCTTGATGAAGAGTAATCAACATGGGTAGTACTTTAACAAACGTTATGTTAAATATTGACACCTTAAAAACACTCCCACGTGGTAAAGAACTAAATTGTGCTACTCACCATCCATAATGTTCTGTAGTATTCAACCAATGCAAGAAAAAAAAAAAAAAAAGAAAGAAAAGAAAACAAGTAAAAGAAATATGTATAAATCTCAGGAAGAAGGAGATGAAATTCTAATTATTTGCAGACAATATAATTTTTCTTGCTAAAAATAAATTCAAACTACGCATCCAGAAACAATTATTAGAATATGAGAATTAAGAAAGATGACCTGGCAACACATCAACATACAAAATCCAAAATATTTTCAATACGTTTATAATAATCAGAGTATGAAATGATAAGAGTCTCATTCACCAAGCAGGAAAAATGTTAATCAACAAAGAAGAAATTCAACCCTCATATTTAAGACCTAAAAGGAGCAAATTGTGAAACTTAACTGAAGGACATAAAGGGAGTTCTGAACAAACTGAAAGGCAAAACCATGTTCCTGTATGAGAAGACATAAAGATTTCACCTACTTATGCTTAATGAGAAGTGAGCAGGTGTAGAATAAGGTGCTAAGGCTGATTCCAGGTCTCTATTTTGAACTATTTAGTGGTTGGTGATGCCAATACCTGTGTTTTGTACAACAGGCATATCTTAAAGTAAAAACTGTTCAAAAGGAAAAAGGTATAAAATAAGTAAGAGGGAGCATTTTTGACTATTTCATTTCAGACTAGAAAAAGGGAAGCAATGTCAAAGGGAAAAACAGAACAAATGAATCTGACTCCATAGCAAAATGCTTTGTATGAAAAATTATAAGCATAATTAAAATAAATAAATAAACTGGAGCTAAATAAAGCTTTGCAAACATCCAAAGGATTCTAATCTAAAGGTATAACCTAATTGGAAAATATTTTCCAAATTGGTGCAATTGAAATTCATTGGACCATGCTGAAATTTTGTTGTTTGAATTTCATGGAAACTAAGACTGGGAGTTGTTTTAATTCCAGGAGGCCATAACTTTTTTTTGTTTGTTTGTTTAGTCTAATGTCCCACCAAATAAGTTTTACCTATTGCTTTTCTGTGTAATTATCCATTTCTCTTCAAATTCCCGGAGTCTGAGTTCAAATTGCTATAAGCAAGAGCCGCATTCCACCACCTCCAATTTTTATAGAATGTTTGTGGATTTTTAAAAAATTCTGAGATAAAATTAAACAAATTTCTTTACTATAGTACTTGTCAAATTTCAATAAATGAATATACACTATAAATCTCCAAAACAAGACCATAACATGCAGTGTTTATCATAAATATTTCAATCTTAGGACCTATTTTTAACAGAGCATATTTCAGGAATAGTGTTTATAATTGGTAGCTGTTATGATTATTCAAAAATCTTTCCTTCTAAAAATCAGAAAATTGATAAAAAATATGGGTGGCAGAGATCAAATGTAATAAACATTTAGAGAAGATAAGCAATAACTGCTCGATGTGAAATTTAATAGAAAGCAATCTCCGAGTTCAGAGCAGAACACAATTTGAAGGTTATTTGGCAATATTTCATCATTAGTTAATAGCCAAGAAGAACTCGGGGATGAATCAAGCGCACACAGAACACAGCTGATGTAATCTTCCATTACACACAAACTTAGGCCTTTATCTAACAGTTTCCTTCTCTGTAACTTAACATAGATGTTTACAACATAAGGTACCAGGAGAGCAGTGAGAATGATGAAAAAGGCCCTATCACAAGGTTTATCCAAGAACGGTGGCAGGAAGGGTTTGGCCTTAGATGAAATTTCCAAAGATGTTGCAAGCCGACTTCAAGGGATTGTAGGAATACTATTCTTCAAATGTCCCTGACTGTTTTTGTTGATGAAAGATTAAAGGACAAAAATCCGAGAATCAAAACATACAACAGTAGGAATTTAATTTAGATATGGGATGAAGACCACTTGTGAAAATTATTTCTTTGATATAAAATATAAAAAACCAAACCCAGTGCCGTCAAGTGGATTCCTATAGAGCAGAGTAGAACTGCCCCGTAGAGTTTCCAAGGAGCGCCAGGAGGATTTGAACTGCAGACTTCTTGGTTAACAGCCATAGCACTTAACCACTACGCCACCAGGGTTTCCATATATTATATGGGAAACCCCTAAATATGTTATATAGGAGCTCCAGCGGCACAGTGGTTAAAGCGTTCGGCTGCTAATGGAAAGGTAAGCGATTCCAATATATCAACCGCTAGACGGCGGAAGACACAGCAGTCTGCTTCCATAAAGATTACGCCCTTGGTAGCCCTATGGGACAGTTCTACTTTATCCTACAGTGTCATTATCAGTTGGATCGACTCAATGGCATAGGTTTTTTTTTTTTTTTGTTTGATATGTTACATAAAAATACTGTATATCATGTTATCTAAATTAAATTGTTTATATTAATGCATCATTATAAAATGGAGAGAATTAATGATCTTCTGAGGTCACTTAAGTTCTGTAAGTCACAAATTATTTGTGTGTGTGTTCACAAATATATCATTCATATATATTTGGTTTTTTTATATTACATATATGCATATATATAATGATATATATAGATTTATATAATGTACTTAGTGAAATCCTTACTTGATCTACAATTACTTTTCTAAATTTTAATGTAATGGATGTTATGATTAAAAATAAATTTAATTCTCAATAACAAAATATCTATTACTAAAATATATATTTCAGTTGTTACTGCCCTATTGGCAAGAAAAACACCCTTATTCCTCCTAAAGAGATTATGTCTGTTGTCAGTGACTCTCTCTAGAAAAGAGTAATCATGTCTGATTTTGTTTTTCCTTTCCATTATATTCTTTAGTTCAAATTGTGCTTGCAATATATAAATATGGTTGTTACAAACCTTATGTATCATATTAGATCTTAAATAATCCAATGCAATCCTTTTGTTTTCAGTGGAATGCTTATGCATATTAAATCTTTAGTAGAATCAGTCACAATAAGCTGTCCTCATGAAAATCCTAAACTTTAAAAAATGAAAATACAGTCAATTTTTTAAGCTAAAAAAGTTCACTCTCCCTTCTCTCTACCACCAAGATATGGAAAGATACTGACATTACTAGCTTTTGAAATCCTAAAATTTTTTGAGTGCCTTTCTTCTATACCTTAAAGCTGAACTCTTCACGTTTCAACCACTAAGTAATAAATGTGTGGGAAAATGTATTTTATTGCTGAAGACACAGTCCAATCAGTGTAATGATTTTTGAGAAAGAAGGGCACTGGCTGTGCTTGCTTCTCACTCACGTGAAGAATGGGATACCTTGTCTGGTAGCTGAGAGCCCCGCAAGGCACTGCGGTAGGCCACAGCAAGCAGGACAGGCTGGCTTCATTGCATAAAAAGAAAAATCTGTCTTAATTTGTACTTTCCCCTTAGGCTTCAAATCCATTTTTAAAATGGACTGAAGCAATATCTAAAGGGATTTGCACCCCAATAAAATTGCCTTTTGAATGACAGCTTTGCTGCTTGGGGAAAATTTACCATAATGTAACTGTTGCTATAATGAGGAGAAGCAAATGTAAACTCCGCTACCTGGACTCAGCCAGTGAACTAAGATAATTATTTCCCAGTCAAAAAAGAACATCCTGTTTTTCTTTGGCATGCTCTGGTGTCTGTTAGGTTTGCTTTTTATAGCTTTAATTGAAATTTCATAATCACAGAGTTCAACTACAGAACAGATTTGAGTTAGTACTCTGCAACAATATAATTCCCTTAGCGCTCTCCTTGTTTAAAAGAGGGAAAAAAAATATTCCCATGCTTTTATTAAATTGTGTACTTCTCCTGACTCTCTATATAAGATTCTGCTATAAGGATACCCGCTATTACAGAAAAGCCTGAGGCTAAACTCAATGGGGAAATGAGTGAAAGAGGCAGGTGAGCTCACCTAGATTATGGGTTTAGCAAGTTTCTTGGAGAATTTAAAGGTTAAAAAAAAAAAATACAAGGAAAAACACTTGGGATTCAGCAAAAGCCAAAACGAATTTGGACTACATCTGTCATGAAGCGATGTGTATTTTTAAAGGAAATGTAATCCCAGTTTCTGACTCATTTAAAATGACCTTATCAAAATGTCATGTAATGAAAGTTATTCAGGGTCCAATAATTCTTTTGAGCTTCTAAATAGCATTTGAGAAAACATTTTTTTTTTTTATGGTTTGATTATAAATGAACTCAAATTCCAAAAGGTCCACCAAGGTCAATAAAAATCTCAAGAGTCATCATATTGAAGCAGAATTTAGCCTCTGCAATTTTTCCTTTCCATCCTGAGTCATTAAAATGGTTATGGGATGTTTAATTCAGTTGGAGACTTCGGATTGCATAATTACAGACAATCAGACAAAAATCACGAAAATGCTTCTTGGAATAGATTTTAAAAAATAGAACTTATTTTGCACATTTGTTATCCATTGCAAAAAAACCTACAGAAAATGCCTGCTAAGGTTCTTACTCTACAGTTTAATAGTATCATTTTATTGTTTCCTTGAGAATTAGTAAGAGGTTGGCATAAGACACTTCAATAGTTGTATTGGAGTCCCAGCATTGGCACATTTTCTATGTTTCATATACTTCGCATTAGTTTACAAAGAAACAAAGACAAATGTAATTGTGGTAATAATTTAGTCCCAAGCATGAAAATTGAAATGGGAAACTACATTACACATAGTTTAAATTTTCCGCCCAAGGAGACATAAAAACTAAATGGCAGAGCTAATCCGTACCTACCCTAGCTCAGACCCCTCCAATGTTTCCAAAATTGCATCTGTAAACTTTCTGTAGTATGTTCACCTCTTTCTGAAGATTGTCAAAACCTACAGCCAGTATTGTAAATAATCTAGGTGCATTCTTTAGCCCAAGCCATAACAGTCTCTTATTTGGGCCATTGTACTTTCTTCGTAACTGGTTCTTTGCTTTGCTCTTGCCTCTCCACAGGCTGTTCTCCACACTGCAGTAATGACTAAAGTAATTCTTTAGATCTTGTTACTGCCTGTTCAAAACCTACCATCAGCTGGTCTCCCATCACATTTTAAATAAAGTCCCCATTGAGGCCTATAGATCATGATCCACCTGCTACATTCATAGGGTGAGATCCTATTGCTTCTACACTTGTTAACTGATTTTATCAAACTGAGTTCCTTGCCCTTCCTAAAGCCACCAACCACACTCTTGCCTCCGAGTCTATTTGCATGTGTTTTTTCCCAAATATCCTCATGGCCCACTCTCCCATAACTTTAAGATCTCTGCTTAATATCACCTCCTCAGAAAAACCTTTCCTATCTTCCCTACCTAAAACAACACTCCTTTTTACTCTCTACATCTTGGCTTTGTTTACTTCTCTTCGTGGAACTCAACACTAGCTGACATCATACATGTATAATAATAAAATAATCAAATAGACATATCACTAGAAAATAAATTTCAAGAAAAAAGAGACTTCCCCCCTAGAATATGGAACAGTGACTACCACACACGTGCACTATTAGCTACTTGTAGAAGGAGTGTATTATGGATTGGATGTGTACCCCCAAAATATGTTTTGAAATATTACTCCCTGTACTTGTGAAGGTGATGCTGTTGGGGAATAGAGTTTTCCTTCTGTTATGCCTTTTTTTACCCTCTGGTCAGACCACCAGAATAGGGTGGGTCCTAAATTGATTCCCTTCTGAGTAGGGTCTTAAAAAGTGAAGTACAAAGAAAGATGGACAAATAAAGGGGGGGGGGTGCCTATGTAACAATAAAGGTAGGTGCAAAGGAATGGCAAGGGTTGCCAGCAGTCATCAGAAAGTATAAGAGAGGCCCACAGAAGGAACCAATATGGCCAAGACCCTGATGTGGAGTTTAATCTCCACATCTGTGAGAAACAAATTTCTGTTCTTTAAAGCCACCCACTTTGTGGTGTTTTGTTATGTCAGCACTTGGTAAGTAAGACACAGGGCCTGTGGGAAAGTGTATAAGTAGATATCCATGGAATATTTATATCAATGTGGTTAAAGCCCTGGTTTGCTCCTTTGTGCCAATGTGTGTTCAACATTTGTCTGTGAGATTGCTCAGGCCAACACACTGAAGCACTAAGAGATGATCGATGAAGATGCTTCTGCCTCTTGTACTTCAAAATGTTTAGAGAATGTAGCCTCCATGCCTCTATTAGTGGCTCCCAGACAGATTTTCTTTCCCAATTTCTGCTCACTTTCTAAGGAATTAATTCCTGGTTTTTCAACCTCCCCAGACCATAACAGTCAAATTTTCTTTTTCACAGCTTTGCCAAAACAACAAACATCTAACACTGAAAATTACAGACTTCTATCACTAAATCAAAAGGTTACATTCTTTTTTTATTACTAAAATGATACATTTTAATAGGATATCCTGCAAGTTAGAAAGGTAAAGTATCTTAGAGTTGAGAGTTTAGTCTCACCCAGAATTGAGTCCTCATGCTTTCATTCACACTACTTGTTCTAGAATCGTCTGTGGTTCTAGCAACAGGCATCTGGCATCAGGCCTACCAGGATGTCTGGTACTCTGGCAATGCATGTTCCCAATCTCAGTAGCTTCATTGCTCTCTTTCTTTAGTTTTGTTTATAATTTCAATAAACTTGGAAGCCTGTTATACAAAACCTTGTGGCCACCTCTTTATTAGCCATTCCCAAAAAGTTACAATTGCTCCTGAAATCACTTGCAATTAGGGACAATGCAGTTAATCTTGAAGAGCAAAAAAAAAAAAAAAAAAAAAATCTGGGTTCTTCTTCCATGATTATGATATATTAGTATTATAAAAGGTTAAGAAAGAATAGTGAGAGTGAAAATGGAGATGTCACTCTAGAAACAAAGGATTTTAAGCAGTAACAAATGTTTATACTTTGTTTTTTCTTGGTTACTTGTCAAATGTATCTTTGGACTGAGAACCAGGATTAAATTTGATTATAAACCCAGTATTATTAGTGCAAAAAGCCAAAGATGAAAAGGGACAGTTGCTGGTCTCGCTGAAATTATAATGGCATAATTATAAATGCTTGAAAGATGTATTCGTAGGGTATTCAAGTTTAATAACTTTTATTAATAGAGTCTAGGGAATCACAGGGCACATTTCAAATGCTTATCATAAATATACATTCACACACACAAAAAAATGGCATTTTCATTGCAGAATCTTAGGATTTCATACTCCACATCACTCTTCATCTTTATCACTTATGTATCATTCACCTTTGCTACTAGTATTTCAACAATAATAACAGAGAAGAGAAATAATAAGTAGTAACAAGCTATACTCTGAATCTCCTCTAAGGTCAAAATGTTATTTTATGCATGATGTGTTGTTGGGGCTAGAGAACACAGGAGGTCATGTCCACACCATGTAGACATATAATGAAAATGGGAACTCAATAGTGATTGTCTCCATTATTCATCTACATTCAGATGTTGTGAACCTATGCTCATTGCAAAGCCTTGCTTCTTACTAGCAACAGTGGTGCTTATAATTTCTTTCTTTCTTGTGGATGAAGTTCTAAATTTTCCCACCTTCCTTTAAAACTTAAGACATGGGGGGAGAGATTTACAAGAATGCTTCTTAACCAGTTCCAACATTACTTACCTATGGGATATTAAAATACAAAATTACCAACAAAGAGCAGCTGGATGTCAGACAGGTACCAGTTTGGAAGCAATGCTGAGAGCACTTCACTTGTGTTTTTGTGGACATGTGGAGTTGATTGATGATGGTGGTATATTTGAGCAGCTGGCCATGGATGAAACTGAAACAAGGCTGGTCAAAAACAGAAGATCTGCCTAAAGAACACCCAAAAGCATAATTTGCATCCTAACTCTGGATTTCTGGAAAACACAAAGAGCAAAATAAATTAATATTTGAAACAATTATCAGAAAGGAGTCTGTTTGAGCCAAGTTACACACAACTAAGTATCAAGCAGAAGACATTATCAACTTCAAACAGAGCAGTGAACTACCATCTACAACTAAGCAAAGAAGTCTCACGATAAATCAATGAAGACTCATAAATCATGTGAATAAATGTATTAGAGTCCTTCACATTTTTCCTGGGAGTCAACAACCCTGATTGCTGTTGTAGAAGTGGACAACTGTGCAAAAAAAAAAAAAAAAAAAAAAACCTGCTCTCTCAAGCAAAACCACCAGCAAAAGAGAAAACTGTTAGATAATAAAAGCCCTGCTCCAGTCAAAAACCATAGAAATAACTGTGGCTGCAACCTCACCACCCCCCCCCCCCCAGCAAAGACTGAGTGGAGAGACTACATGCTACACTGTAACAATGTATGCTCTGGCAGTGTCAGAAAAGGCTGAAGAGGGAACCAGAAGTTCATCCCCACCAAGCGGTAACTAGCCATCACCAGCCACCCTCTACCCTCAGTGTGGCAGTGAAAAGCATGTAAGAATCCCACACACAATAGTAATGGGGTTCTCCTTCCTCTCCTCATTGGGGTGGTATCAAAGAGGCCTAGAAAAGAATCAGGATTTTCAATGCTACTCAGCAGTAATAAACCCACCCCATTAGTGGAGGCCAGATGGGGAGCAATAACAATGTACTTCTCCCCCTCCCAGCCAGAGTGGTGACTGCAGAAGCCTGGTGGAGAGCTGAAACATCAGAGTCCACCAGGCAGTCATGAGGAGCACCCCTCAGGTGTCAGCTGAGGCTCTGTGGGAAATTTGGACTTCCACACTACCTGGCAGTAACAGGTGACACCCATGCCTTCCCCCGCTCGAACAGAGTGAGTCCAAGGAAGCCATATAAAAAAGAAGATCAAATAAGATCCAGATTTGCACAAGATATCCAGGTTTAAGTAAAAAATTACTCACCATGGCAGGAACCAGGAAAATCTCAACTTGAATGAGGAAAGGGGATTGATGAATATCAACACCAAGATTACAGAGATGCTAGGATTCTCTGAAAAAGAATTTTACAGCAATCATCATAAAAATCCTTCAACAAATTATTATGAACTTTCTTAAAACAAATGAAAGACTGAAAAGTTTCAAAAAAGAAACAGAAAATCTCAGCAAAGGAAAAGAAGATATGATAGCCCAATGGAAATTTTACAACAGAAAAATAAAATAAAAATTTCAGTGGATAGATCAACAGTAGAAAACAGGAAGAGAGATAGATAATTCTGTACATAAGTAATTGTCATAGATTCATAGATACATAACAGATAGCACATAATTTGCCTCATTAATTGCTATGTCCTGGTACTTAATACACTGAATTTCACAAAGTTGGTACTCAATTCATATTTGCAGAAGATTTATTTTCCCTGCTAAACTGATAAAAATACTCAAACTCAGTACTTAAGTTCTTGCCCAAGATCATAGGCTACCAAGTAGTAGAAGATAAATTAAAAATTAGGTTAAAGGAGGCAGGGCCAAAATGACAGAGTAGTCAGATGCTTCCAGTGATCCCTCTTACAGCAAAGACCAAAAAAAAAACAAGTGAAACAACTGTATTTATGACAAGCTAGGAGCCCTGAACATCAAAGGCAAAGTTAGAAAATGGACTGAGAGGCAGGGGGAGGGCGAGACGGTTCAGAAGTGGAGAGGAGTTACCAGACCTGAATCGACAGGAATCCTCAGGAACCATTCCCGGGAGCGTCTGCATTCTGGCCACAGTTCTTCAGGGAGAGACAGCTAGGTGCACAGCCTACTCACACCTCCGGAACTAGAGAATGGCGCTCTTGGCAAAAGCTAAGTACTTGCAAATATTTTACCATGCCCCCACCCTCAAGCCGGCTTCAGTGACTCTTGATTTTCCTAGGCCTGAGATAGTTCCTACTGAGAGCTCTGAGCCCTTCTCCTGGCTTTGGAGAAGGAATAAATTCACAAATGGGGGGAAAGATAATCTGCCAGGTCCACTAACCTGGGAAGCTTAGGACAGAATTTGCTCCTGTCCAGGCATAAATGGTCCACAAACTTTGAAGGCCTTTCCCCCCTGCATGGACCTGTGTGGGCCTATTTCAGGAGAATAAGCCCTTGTTGGCAGACTGCAACTGTTACAGCTGTGGGGTGAAGAGGTGGGTGTTTGATGTTTGACACTGCTTTGCATAGTAAACGGGGTCCTCACCTACCCACATCAGGGGCCTAAGGACTAGTGGTTCCACCCATGTCACCCAGCCACCTGCTGTACGGGTCCAAGGATAACTGGTACCTCCCAGTCTTTACAACCAAAAGCATTGGGTGCCCATGGTCCCTCTGCAGAACCCACCCACCTGCGTGCTGTAAGGAAGAGGGATGCACTTTCCTCACAGACACTCAGTGTATGGTTGTCAGCCTCCTGCCTTGTTCACAGTGTCACCTCTGCTGCAATAAGATACCTGTACCTACACTAATCATCCCTGCCCCTCTAAGACTGTAGGACAGAGCCTGTACCACACACTTGATTACCAACTACCTGGACACCTGAGCTGAATCCATACAAGAAAAGTGAAAGGATTCTTAAGCTCATATACCTGGTAACAGCTCTAGCCATCTGGTGACAGGGTGATAGAGCTTCAAAAGTGAAAATAATCAAGCTAACTCACTCAAGCAAACTATCTGGGCATACCAAAACAAAACAAAGCAAGAAGCCACAATATAGTAAGCAAACATAAAATAAATTATTACAATAACTTAGATATGGCTCAGAGAAAACAGTCAATATTGAATCACATAAAGAAGCAGACTATGATAGCTTCAATAAGCTCTCAAAACAAAGAATCGAGAGATCTTCTGGATGAAGGTGCCTTCCTGGAATTACCAGATGCAGAATACAAAAGATTAATATACAGAACTCATCAAGACATGAGGAAGGAGATCAGTCAATACGTAGAACAAGTCAACACACATATAGAGCAGTTGAAGAAATTAAAAAAGTTATTCAAGAACATAATGAAAATTTTAATAGGCTGCAGGAACCCTGAGAGAGACAGCAATCATAAATTCAGAAGATTAACAATAAAATTACAGAATTAGACAACTCAATAGAAAGTCAGAGGAGCAGAATTGAGGAAGTAAAAGGCAGAATTAGTCAGGTTGAACATAAAATACTTTTGCACCAATATATTTGAAGAAAGTTAGATAAAAGAATTAAAAAAAAAATGAAGAAACCCTAAGAATCGTATGGGACTCTATTAAGAGAAATAACCTACAAGTGATTGGACTGCCAGAACAGGGAGGGATAACAGAAAATACAGAGAGAATTGTTGAAGATTTGTTGGCAGGAAAATTCCCTGATATCGTGAAAGATGAGAAGATATCTTTCCAAGATGCTCATCAAGCTTCAGATAAGGTAGATCTCAAAAGAAACTCACCAAGTTATAATCAAACTTGCCAAAATGAAAGATAAAGAATTTTAAGAGTGACTAGGGATAAATGAAAAGTCACCCACAAAGGAGAGTCAATAGAAATAAAAATAAACTCAGACAACCATGCAGGCAAAAAGGCAGTGGAATGACTTATATAAAGCATTGATGGAAAAAAAATTGCCAGCAAAGAATCGTATATCCAGCAAAACTGTCTCTCAAATATGAAACATTTCCAGATAAACAGAAGTGTAGGGAATTTGTAGAAACCAAACCAAAACTAAAAGAAATACTAAAGGGAGTTCCCTGGTTAGAAAATCAGTAATATCAGATATCAACCCAAGACTAGAACACAGGACAGAGCAACCAGATGTCAACACAAATGGGGAAATCATAAAATCGATCAGGACAAAAAAAAAAGCTCAAAATAGGGAAAAAGAAATGTCAGTACATAAAAGAAGACAACATTAAAACAATAAAGAGGGACTAAGAAATGTAGTCATAGATCTTTCACATAGGAAGACAAGGTGATATGAAGAAAAAAAACTTAGGTTTAAACTTAGAAAAATAGGGGTAAATATGAAGACAACCACAAAGAAGACTAACAATCCACTCATTGAAATAAAATACAAGAAAAAAATAGAGACTCAGCAGAAAAAAATCAACAAAGAATAAGAGGAAAAGACAAAATATAAACTATTCAACACAAAAAATTCACTGGGAAAAAGAAACTGTCAACAACGCACAAAAAAAGACATCAAAATGACGGCACTAAACTCACACTTATCTATAATTACGCTACATGTAAATGGACTAAATGCACCAATAAAGAGACAGAGAGTGGCAGAAAGAATAATAATAAAAAAAAAAGATCCGTCTATATGCTGCCTACAAGAGACACACCTTAGACTTAGAGACACAAACAAATACTCATAGGATGGAAAAAATATACCAAGCAAATAATAACCAAAAAAGAGCAGGAATGGCAATATTAAACTCTGAAAAAATAGACTTTAAAGTTAAATCCACCACAAAGGATAAGGAAAGACACTATAAAATGATTAAAGGGACAACATACCAGGAGGATATAACCATATTAAATAATTATGCACCCAGTGACAGGGCTGCAAGATACATAAAACAAACTCTAATACTGTTGAAAATTGAGATAGACAGCTCCACAATAATAGTTGGAGACTTCACACACCACTTTCGGTGAAGGACAGGACATCCAGAAAGAAGCTCAATAAAGACACAAAAGATCTAAATGCCACAATCAATTAACTTGACCTCATGGACATATACAGAACACTCCGCCCAACAGCAACCAAGTATACTTTCTTTTCTGATGCACATGGAACGTTTTCTAGACTAGACCACATATTAGGTCATAAAGCAAGCCTTTAGCAGAATCCAAAACATTGAAATATTATAAAGCACCTTTTCTGAATATAAGGCCATAAAAGTAGAGATAAATAACAGAAAAAGCAGGGAAAAGAAATGAAACACTTGGAAACTGAACAATACCCAGTTCAAAAACGACTGGGTTATAGAAGACATTAAGAATGGAATAAGGAAATTCGTAGAATCCAATCAGAATGAAAACACTTATATCAGAACCTTTGGGACACAGCAAAAGCAGTGCTCAGAGGTGAATTTATATTAATAAATGCACACATCCAAAAAAGAAGGGCCAAAATCAAAGAATTATTCCTACAACTTGAATAAATAGAAAGAGAACAACAAAAGAAACCCTCAGGCACCAGAAGAAAGAAAAATAATAAAATTTAGAGAGAATTAAATGAAATAGAAAACAGAAAAACAATTGAAAGAGTTAACAAGACCAAAAGCTGGTTCCTTGAAAAATTTAATAAAATTGATAAACCATTAGCTAAACTGATAAAAGAAAAAGAGGAAAGGAAGCCAATAACCTGAATAAGGAATGAGATGGCTGATATCATAACAGACCCAACTGAAATCAAAAGAATCATATAAGATTACTATGAAAAATTGTACTCTAACAAATTTGAAAACCTAGAAGAAATGGATGAATTTCTAGAAGGACGCTACCAACCTAAACTAACACAATGGAGGTAGAACAACTAAATAAACCCATAACAAAAGAAGAGATTGAAAAGGTATTTAAAAAAACCCCAACAACAACAACAAAAAAAAGCCTTGGCTCAGACAGCTTTACTGCAGAGTTCTACCAAACTTTCAGAGAAGAGTTAACACCACTACTACTAAAGGTATTTCAGAGCATAGAAAAGGACGGAATACTCCCAAACTTATTCTATGAAGCCAGCATATCTCTGATACCACAATCAGGTAAAGACACCACAAAAAAAAGAACATTACAGACCTATATCCCTCATAAACTTAGATGCAAAAATCATCAACAAAATTCTGGCCAATAGAATTCACCAACATATCAAAAAAACAATTCACCATGACCAAGTGAGATTCATACCGGGTATGCAAGGATGGTTCAACATTAGAAAAACAATTAATGTAATCCATTGCATAAATAAAACAAAAGACAAGAATTCATGATCTTATCAATTGATGCAGAAAAGGCATTTGACAAAGTCCGATACCCATTTATGATAAAAACTCTCAGCAAAATAGGAATAGAAGGGAAATTCCTCAACATAATAACGGGCATTTTTGAAAGCAACAGCCAACATCATCCTAAATGGAGAGAGTCTGAGAGCATTCCCCTTGAGATCAGGAACCAGACATGGATGCCCTTTATTGCCACTTATTCGACATTGTGCTGGAGGTCCTAGCCAGAGTGATTAGGCTAGATAAAGAAAAAAAAAGCATCCTGATTGGTAAGGAAGAAGTAAAAGTATCTCTATTTGCAAGTGACATGATCTTATACACCAAAAACCTAAAGAATCCTCAAGAAAACTACTGAAACTAATAGATGAGTTCAGCAGAGCATCAGGATACAAGATAAACATACATAAATCACTTGGATTCCTCTACACCAACAAAAGAATATCAAAGGGGAAATCACCAAATCAGTACAGTTTACAGTAGCCCCCAAGAAGATAAAATACTTATGAATAAATCCTGCCAGAGACATAAAAGACCTACACAAAGAAAACTGCAAGACACTGCTGCAAGAAAACAAAGGAGGCCTACGTAAGTGGAAAAACATACCTTACTCATGGATAGGAAGACTTAACATTGTAAAAATGTCTATTCTACCAAAAGCAGTCTACAGATGCAATGCAATTCTGATTCAAATTCCAAGGGGAATTTTTAATGAGATGGAGAAACAAATCACCAACTTCATATGGAAGGGAAAGAGGCCTCAGATAAAGCTTTACTGAACAAAAAGAACAAAGTGGGAGGCCTCGCACTACCTGATTTTATATCCTATTTTACCGCCACAGTAGTCAAAACAGCCTGGTACTGGCACAACAACAGATACATAGACCAACAGAACAGAATTGAGAATCCAGACATAAATCCATCCACATAAGAGCAGCTGATATTTGACAAAGGCCCCAAAAAGTTAAATGGGGAAAAGACAGTCTCTTTAACAAATGGTGCTGGCATAACTGCATATCCATCTACAAAAAAATGAAACGAGACCCATACCTCACACCATGCACAAAAACAAACTCAAAATGGATCAAAGACCTAAATGTAAAATCTAAAAGGATAAAGATCATGGAAGAAAAAATAGGGAAAACGCTAGGAGCTCTAATACATGGGATGAGCAGTATACCGAACATTACTAACAACACTTAAACACCAGAGGAGAAACTAGATAACTGGGAGCTCCTAAAAATCAAACACCTATGTTCATCCAAAGACTTCACCAAAAGCATAAAAAGATTACCTACAGACTGGGAAAAAGTTTTTAGCTATGACATTTCTGATCAGAATCTGATCTCTAAGATCTACGAGATTCTGCAAAAACAACTACAAAAAGACAAAGAACCCCATTAAAAAATGGCAAAGCATATGAATAGGTACTTTACTAAAGAAGACATTCAGGTAGCTAACAGATGCATGTGGAAATGCTCTGGATCATTAGCCATTAGAGAAAAGCAAATCAAAACTACAATGAGATTTCAACTTACTCCAACAAGGCTGACATTAATCCAAAAAACTCAAAATAATAAATGTTAGAGAGGGTGTGGAGAGATGGAACAGTTATACACCGCTGGCGGGAATGTAAAATGGTACAATCACTTTGGAAATCAATTTGGCGCTTCCTTAAAAAGCTAGAAATAGAACTACCATATGATCCAGCAATCCCACTCCTTGGAATATATCCTGGAGAAATAAGAGCCTTTACACAAACAGATATAGGCACACCCATGTTCATTGCAGCAGTGTCTACAATAGCAAAAAGATGGATGCCTTTCAACAGAGGAATGGATAAATAAATTACAGTATGTTCACACAATGGGATACTATGCATAGATAAAGAACAATGATGAATCTGTGAAACATTTCATACCATGGAGGAATCTGGAAGGCATTATGCTGAGTGAAATTAGTCAGCTGCAAAAGGACAAATATTGTATGAGACCACTATTATAAGAACTGGAGAAATAGATTAAACAGAGAAGAAAATATTCTTTGAAGGTTATGAGACGGGGGAGGTAGGGAGTGAGAGGTGTATTCACTAATTAGATAGTAGATAAGAACTATTTTAGGTGAAGGGTAAGACAACACACAATACAGGAGAGGTCAGCACAACTGGACTAAACCAAAAGCAAAGAAGTTTCCTGAATAAACTGAACACTTTGAAAGCCAGCATAGTGGGCGGAGGTGGCAGGGGGGGTGGGCTTGAGGACCATGCTTTCAGGGGACATCTAGGTTAATAGGCATAATAAAATCTATTAAGAAAACATTCTGCAACCCACTTTGGAGAGTGGCATCTGGGGTCTTAAACCCTAGCAAGCGGCCATCTAAGATGCATCAATTGGTCTCAACCCACCTGGAGCAAAGGAGCATGAAGAATACCAAAGACACAAGTTAATTACAAGCCCAAGAGACAGAAAAGGCCACATAAACCAGAGAATACATCACCCTGAGACCAGAAGAACTAGATGGTGCCTGGCTAAAATGGATGACTGCCCTGACAGGGAACACAACTGAGAGTCCCTGAGGGAGCAGGAGAGCAGTGGAATGTAGACCTCAAATTCTCATAAAAAGACCAGACTTAATGGTCTGACTGAGACTAGAGGGACCCAGGAGGTCATGGTCCCCAGACCTTCTGTTAGCCCAGGGTAGGAACCATTCCCAAAGCCAGCTCTTCAGACAGGGATTGGACTGTGGTATGGGATAATAAATGATACTGGCGAGGAGTGGGCTTCTTGGATCAACTAGACACATGAGACTATGTGCGCAGCTCCTGTCTGGAGGGGAGATGGGAGGGCAGGGGGTCAGAAGCTGGCTGAATGGACACCAAAATACAGAGTGGAGAGAAGGAGTATGCCGTCTCATTTGGGGGAAAGAAACTAGGAGTACATAGCAAGGTGTATGTAAGTTTTTGTATGAGAGACTGACTTGATTTGCAAACTTTGGCATAAAGTCAATAGAAATTTTTAAAAAGGTTAAAAATGAAAGAAAAGCAAGGACGCATAGAGGTTAAGAGATCCACTGCTAACCAAAAGGTCGGCAGTTAGAATCCACCAGCCATTTCTTGGGAACCATATGGGACAGTTCTACTGTGTCCTGCATGGTCGCCATGAGTCAGAATCAACTCAACAGCAAAGTTTTTTTTGTTTTTTTAATTCGGGCTGAAGAGCCTGGGTGTACAATGGTTAAGTACTCAGCTGGTACCCAAAGCCTACAGTTCGAACGTACCAGCCACTCTGCGGGATAAAGGTGTGACAGTCTGCTTTCGTAAAGATTACAGCCTTGGAAAGCTTATGGGGCAGTTCTACTCCGTCCTATAGGGTTGGTATGAGTAGGAATTTACTCAATGGCAATAAATTTTTTTGAACACAATCTAGACCAGAAAATGCTTATTGAGCTCCTATAAAGTACAAGACAATGTGCTTGCTGTTTGATCTTTTGATTTTGGAAGGTACTCAAGATGGGAACTGTAGGAACCACATCACCAAATTAAGCAGTTAAGATTTTTCACCATGTGCAAACTTGAGGAAAAGGAGTTGTTTTGCTACAAACCTTTCAAAAAAAAAAAAAACAAATGCTTGTGTATCTATCTCCCTGTATTTCTTTCCTCTTTTTTCCTATAAAAAGAGAAATTCTGCACATGACGGTCTCTCCTTAATAAATTTTAGTAAAACACGCAGAAAATAGTTTTTATCTGTCTTGAAAACTTATAATTAAAAATTAGATGTGCCTTACCTGAAGTCTGGAAACCCTCGTGGCATAGTTGTTAAGTACTGCGGCTGCTAACCAAAGGGTTGGCAGTTCGAATTCTCCAGGTGCTCCTTGGAAACTCTATGGGGCAATTCTACTCTGTCCTATGGGGTCGCTATGAGTCGGAATAGACTTGATGGCACTGGGTTTGGTTTTTTTTCTTTTTTTTCTTCCTAGAATCTAGCAAATAAAATTCTCTTTCTGCTTTTAAAATGAAAGTTAAAGGAAATTGTGTTAGATACTAAAAGTACATCCTTAAAAATAATCAACTCTGAATCCTAATAGTCTTCTATAATACCACCCAGATTTTCCAGTGTCAGTGAGTGAAAACTCTACATTTGACTATGAACTCAGACAGCGCAACTCAGCAAAAGGAACTCAGCATTTGGAGTCAGAGGTCTGAATTCTATTCTGCCATCCTCAAGGTCATAAAGAAAGGTTCATGGCAAATGTAATTTAGCTTTTTTCCAGGGCTTCTGGTTTCCCGATTTTACAATGATGGAATTTTGGCTTAATCTTTTCTGTCTGACTCCAGAAGGCTTAATGAGGCACAGGAGAGCAGAGGAAGTAAATTACTCTCCATTCATCATTCATTTATTCACTCACTCACATATTCATTGATTCATTTGTTCACCAAACATTATCGAGCAACAAATATTTGCTCAAAAATTAATAAGCTACTTTCTAGATAAATCACAATAAAAACCTGTACAAAAGATGAAACTAACCCTGAAGAAGTTAGAGACGGCATTTTGCCTTTGAAGCTTAACCCAGGATCAAGAATATGGTACTCATTTATTATGTAGTCCGGTAAGTAAAAAAAAAAAACATTTATTGAGTGCTGAATTTATAACAGGCACTGGGCCATGTGCTGAGGATACAGAAATGATTACAAACAGGCTTCTACCATTAGGAGTATATGGACTATAACTAATAAAAGCATGTTAAACATTTGTGCACAGGTTGCTGCAAGGATAAAGAAGTGAAGCACCTATCCCAGGCTTGGAGTCAGAAGTTGGGAGAGGTGCCACAAACACGCTTTATTTTTGTCTTGGCAGTCAAGGTTATGGAATAAGGGGTTTCTATTTCTTCACGTAATAGACCAGACCAGTTGCCATTGAGTCAATTCCAACTCATTGGCACCTCAAGTGTGTCAGAGTAGAACTGTGCTCCACAGGGTTTTCAGTGTCTGATTTTTTAGAAGTAGATCACCAAGGTTTTCTTCTGAGGTGCATCTGGGTGAACTCAAATCTCCAACCTTTCAGGTAGCAACTTAACACATTAACCTTTGTACCAACCAAGAATCCTCCAAATTTCCCTTGGAGAGCCATCCGTTCTGCCCTATCAATCCATTGTACCCATATTGCCCCGCCCTAGACTCCAAGAGTAGATATCGTGTCTTAGGCCTGGCCAGTCAGAGTGCTGAATAGTCCTAGGCACAGAAACTTTTCAGAAATGGGCCTTCAGGCCAGGCCTGTCATTCCAGCAGTCCAGCACACTGGTTGGCCCAGAGATAGGAATAAAAACAAAAATAATTAAAATACAGTGACTCTCCGCATTTGCACAAATATTACCAAGAAGAAACTGGGCTTGAATCTCTTATGGACAAAGCATTGCTGTCAGCTATCCTCGCTCCACAAAGAACCTGTAATTGAAGGTAAAGGGAAGAAAAGGAAAACCAACAGATGGAATTGGCCAGGGCATAACTGAGAGCAGCACCAAAGAAGCACGTGACATAGAGATGGTGTAGGTAGGTGGACAACACAGGAGGATGCATGAGAAAAAGTTTTCCTTATAAATGCTAGGAAAAAAAAACGACTTCGGAGGATTAAAGCTGTAGCTTAGGGTACAGAAGAATTTTCATCAGGGGAATGACATTGTGAGTTTTGAAAAAGAATTGACCTTTTGACTGAAGATTGAATAAACTGGTGGAAGAAGAGTGTAAGCAGACAGATGAGTTAAGGGACTATTGATGGCATCTAGAAAAGAAGAATAAGGGTCAAAACTCAAGTAGAAAAAAGAAAGAGAAGAGGATGGATGGTCACTTCCCTAAAGATAGAGTGAGCAGGATATGGGGATCGAGGGTAATAGGAATACAGGCTAAATCACCAGTTGTCTCTTGAGAGGAAGAATGACTTGTGAGATCACTCACCAAATAGAATGTACAAGAAAAGGAGAATCTTGGGAGAGAAAAAATATTGAGTTCTGTTTCAATCATGTTAAAGTTGAAAAACTCTGATTTACTCAAGGAATAAATATCCTGTAGGTAATTTTTTTAGGTAATTTAAACATATAGTTTGAAAATTATTATAAATCATCTGTAAATATCCAAGTATACAGATGAGTTAAACTGGGTAAGTTTGTAAGATGAGAGAAGTTAAGAATGTGACTTAGGTAAGAGGAATAAGAAAATATAGCAGAAGTGCCAAGAGAACCTAGGGTCCTGGAAGTCAAGGGGGAGAGAGAACATTTCAAGAAGGGACTAATCAATGCTATTAAATACATCAGTAACATTCTTTTTTAAAAAAATAAATAAGTCAATATCGTATTTGTGATAAAGATATCTCTGGTTCATTCGGACAAAAATTGTTTCAGTGAAAAAATGAGTGTTGATTTCAGTAGAATCAGGACAAAAAAAAAGGAGCAAGGGAAATGGAAACTTCGGGGATAACTCAATCTTTAAAGAAATTTGACAGTAAAAAGGAAGACATAGATGGTGGTAGCTGCAGGAGGATGTGAAGTAGAAAGAACATTTTGGCTGAGTTAATTTGTTCATTTATTAAGGTGGGAGATATTTGAGTATGTTTATATGATGATTGATAAGATTCACTAGGAAACAAATACGAGTGAAAATACGGGAAAGAAAAGTATAGCTGATGAAATGAGGTTCACAAGGAAGCAGGAGAGAATGAGCTGTGACGTGAGAGATTAGAGGGAAGAATTAAGGATTAAGAAGGGAAAATAGGGATGGGGGTGTGGTTAACTGCATGAGATGGATGTAAGTGTGGGGATGGTGATGGTATTGACATGGAGATAGAGATGGTAAAGAACTGGAGAAGTGTGGAACCAAAAGCCAAAGCAAACCCGATGCCCTCAAGTCAATTCCAAATCATAGCGACCCTACAGGGAAGAGTAGAACTGCCCCATAGGATTTCCAAGAAGTGGCTGGTGGATTCGAATTACTGACCATTTGGTTAGCAGCCGAGGTCTTAACCACTGTGCTGCCAGCACTCCGGGAGAAGTGTGGAGTTGTAATAACAAAGGGATTTCAGGTGGCACTTGTTCAATAACCTCTATTTTCATTGAGTAGTGGGAGGCACATTCTTACTTTGTGAATGAGGAGCAAAAAAAGTGGTACTCAAAGAGTGTTTTATGGACCACCAGCTTATTAGAAATGCAGAATTTCAGGTCCTGCTCCAGACCTACTGAACCAGGATCTGTCTTTTAACAAGATCTTCAACTGTTTTATTTGCACATTAAGGTTTGAGAAGCACTGGCGTAAGTAATTTGTCTAAATGGCAGTGGTGAGTGACTTTAACGAGTGAATTTAATGAGTGAATGACTAAAAGAAGCAATGACACGCTATTTGAACTTGGTATTTGGGAACATCCAGAGTTCCAGGCAAGTGAATGAAGGCATTTTAGGCAACTAGAAGAGCATATGCAAAGATGCAAAAGAGTGAATGACTTTCCCTGTTCTTGTCCCTGTTTCTGTCCAGCGGTACAAGGTGCAAAGAGTGAATATAGTGTTGGAAAAATAACACTGAAGAAGGTTTCTAGTGATAGATGGTAAAATGCTTTGAATTAAGAACTAGGAAGTGCAGATTTATATCCATGCTGAAAAATATTTCAGCAGGCAGGGATAGTATTAGATTTCTTTTAGGGGCATAATACCAAAGCTAGGCAAAAACTAGATGACTTGTGATGGAGAAAAGAAGGCTAACTTTCCAAGGCATTTTTGAGATAGAATCTATATTTGATAACCAAACAGATGTGAGTTGTAAAGAAAGGAATCAGTGGAGAATGAGTACCAGAGAGGAAAAAAGGGATTTTAAAAGGTATATGTTAAATTAATATTCCCTCTCAAGCCCCCCTGGATTGTTGTTTAAGTAAAAATACGCTCATTTGAAGCAATCAATTCATAAGTTAAAACTTACTAGTGAAGGGTATACCATTTATGTAAAAATTGTTTTAACTGGTTATGATATTTCAGACGATCTGCAAAGCGCTGGAGATATGAATAAAGCACAGGTCCTACTCACCAAGGTCTTTACAGCCTCCTAGGAAAGACAGGAAATAAATAAGAACAAGTAATGTGTTAAAGGCAATATTAGAAATATGCTTATGATCGCGTGACGGCTCAGAATAAAGGGCCTATCTGCCCAAAGCATCACTAAAGTCTTCACATAAATGAATCTGAACGACGGGTCAGAGGATAAACTGTAGTTTTCGTAAGCAGGTAAAGGCAAGGAAGGAGCCTTTATGGCACAGCGGGCAAGCTCTCCTTTGGGTCCGTCGTTTAAACCCATGAGCCGCTCTGTGGGAGGAAGTCGTGGTAATCTGGTTCTGTAAAGATTGCAGCCTTGGAAAGCCTGTGGAGGCAGTTCTGTTGTGTCCAATAGGGTCACTATGAGTTGGCATCAACTCGAGAGCACACAAAAACAAAGAGAAGTTATAGTAAGGAGAGTAGCAGAGAGTAGACATCCCAGTTGAACAGCAAAATGCCTTCAAAGGCAAGGAAGAGTTAGTGTGTTTGTGGAAGGGTTATTTATGGGGTATATCAGGATGTAAATGGAATCCCTGGGTGGTGTAAATGGTTAAGCACTCTGCTACTTGCCAAAAGGTTGGCAGCTGGAAACTACCCAGTGGTGATACGGAAGAAAATCCTGATGGAGACATGACAATCATTGAAAACTCTACGGGGTGCACTTCTGCTGTGACTCATAAGGAGTTTCCATTAGTTGGAATCGACTCAGCAACAACTGGTTTTGTATCAGGATGTGAAGCCAGAAGGAAAAATATGGTAGATATGGAAGGTCTTGAATGACATGCCAGGGGATTTGCCTTTTTTCCTATAATGATAATGATGATGAAGAAGATGATGATGATGATAGAGATAATGACAATATTTATCAAGCATTTACCATGTGCCAACCGTTGCTATGTTGCAGATTTATAGAAAGTATTTCATTTCTTTCTCCCAGTCCCCTTGTGGGATAAGTCCAATATTAACCCCATTTTACAGATTAGAAAGTTGAGGCACAAGAACTAATATACATGAACTTTTTAATAAGTGAAGGAGCCAGCATTTGAAGCCAGGCTATCTGGCTCTGTAACATTAACCACTAGATCATATTGCCCCCAAAAGAGATGGGAAACAAGGATTTTAAGCAGTAAAATGATGCAATACTTTCCTATTTAGAAAAATAACTCCAGTTGAAAACATGGACTCAATGTCCGGAAGCTACTTTTAGAAAGCAGTTTTACTGGCTCCAGCCCATAGACCATAAGACTCTAAGGTTGTGTCAGTGAGGACAAAGATGCAAGAACAGATTTCAAAGTTTTAAGGGGGTAAAAATGGCAAGACCTGTTGATTGATTGGAGTTATTAGGGTTGGAACACAAAAGGAAGAAGGAGAATGAAATTTAGATTTCCAGCCACAGAACTAAGTTAATGGTAGAAGGTATGAAAAAAATATATAGATAGGTATATAGGCTTTAGTAGAAGCAGGTGAAAAATTCAGGGTATGTTACCTATGAGTTGCCTGTAGGACATCCATGCAAAACTCAGTAGTACATAATTGTAATAACAGTGAACCTCAAGAGACAGGATAGGTCTTTATACGCAGATTCGATAGTCATCACAGTAGAGCAGGCATTTGAAGATGTGAGTATGGACAGGATTTTATTTTAAAAAGAGTGAAGAATGAAAGGTTAATGGAATAAGTATGAACATCTGGCGAATTGCAGACAAAATCATTTGGAAATTAGACTTGGAAGGAAAGACTAGAGTTAGAAAGAGAACTCAGAGGACAGCTAGCCCAGAAACAGCAGAGAAGCAGTAGGAAAAGATTAGTAGGACAAATGTGATGCACGCTTAACGTACTAGAACTCCTGACTACATGTCCTCTGAATTGGCCGTGATGATGTCACCAGTGACCTGTGGAATTGGTGCACTGCACTAGCTGGCAATATTTATGGCCACAAACTATTAGTGTTTCTTATACAAGCAATAAAGAGCTGTTGACACAGGAAGCTGTCTGAGTGATGTACAAAGGTGACAGTACATGGCCAACAGATCAAGAGACTTTCAGGTCATGGTCCCTTCTGGCCTCGTACCCAGATGGATCTGTGTGCTCATAAGTAGAGCTACAAAATGGCATGGTGTGGAAGTGAGGGGAGAAAATTTGTTTTTAACTCTGACCATTCAAAAGTTTGTCAACGCAGCATTTTTCTTCAGATGTAGAAGACTGTTTTCTGTAGCAAATTGTCAAGAATTAACTGAAAGACTACTCTGTGTCTGGCACTGGGGAAGGCCTTCCAGTACTCAGAGTAAGAGGAGAGGAAAATTCTCGGAAGGTATTAGCAACCTGGTCAATAATTTCCCAGCTTTAAATTACTTAGAAAAAGCAAGCAATATAAGGTCTCCAATCTAACATGTAATCAATGTAGGATATCCAGTGTTTTAAAATACTGTTCTTTGAAATGCAATGTAGGAGAGAAGTCACAATTATAAGATGACACTGGTTTCTACAAAGCAAACAAGAAATTGATCTTCCCTGCTCAACATCACGTATCATATTCAATTATCTGTATCTGTGAGGGTAGATGAATTCAGAGAACCTTTAAGCTCGCATCACACCTACATATTCAAAGAATCACGGAACTCAAAAAATCAAATTGCAGATAAACATTTTTCAGAGCTATTAATGTTTCATGTGAAGTTTTGATGTTTAACCATTTCTTTTATAATCGGTACTATTAGAGCTCATATTTATGTCTTTCATTCCCTTTTCTCACTTCAAAATGGTTGATATATTTACATGAAAATGACATCTTTATTCCTTAGGAAATCATCCCGGGCTTATTCTCTGCCCAGAATTACAATAATCCTGTATTTGTGACGTCTTAATCACCTCGGGAGCAAGCAGTTGTGAGGTTATAAACAGAGGATTAAAACTTCAAGTGGAAAATAAGAAGCAGGAATTGATGAGCTCTTAAAAAACCAAGATTTATTTTTTTTAAATAAATATCCTGAGGAACAGGAAAAGATTTTCAAACAAGGACTATAAAGAATAGAGAGAAAATGTAGCAGAGCCTTTTATCAAAGTTTTCCTTGGTATGTCAGCAGGTCCTTTGGAACTGACAGTGGTGATCTAAACATTTCGATCATAATAGAAGTGTTAACAGTGATAAGAACAAATAATATTAAAGACTGCCAACTGTAACATTTCATTTTCACTGGCCAGATGCTGTTGCTGCAGAGAAGAATGAAATGAGGAGGAAAAGACTTAACTACTGAGTCACTGGAGATAAGACTCTAGTAACAACATTGGCAATGGGAACACTGACATTATAAAGGAGGAAAGAAAGCAAAGGGAGAAGGGAAGTAGGGAGGGAACGAGGATGGGAAAGGCAAAAGAAGAAACTCAATCAGGACCCCTGTCTATAATAATGATTACAAAAAAAAAATTTTTACAGGATAGAAAAAAATGTGCAACAAAAACAAATGTTTTGTATTATTTAAAAATAAAACCAGCTTAAAAACACGTAGGAACCACACGTTTGATCCTTTAATGTTGCCCCCATCCTTACCTAGCCATCATGAATCAAAATAACGATCTATTTAGCGACGATAAATATGTGACCTTTGACCTTGAATTTTCAGTCTTACCTTAGTGCATCATGACATTATTCCCATAAATTTAGCATAACTTAACTGTGCAAGAGCAACACATTTGCCTATTAAATATTTAAATAACTTGTAATATTATATTGAAAGGTAACATAACCTATTAGGAAAGGTTACACTGTTACAAAGTCCATAAACATTTAAAAAATTTGAATATTCATTTTTAAGTGTGTTTATGTATCCATATCCTATTGTATTCTATGGAGCCCTGGTGGCACAGTGGTTAAGTGCTTGACTGCTAAGCCAAAGGTCAGCAGTTGAAATCCACCAGCTATTCCTTGGAAACCCTATAGGGAACTTCTACTCTGCCCTATAGGGTCACTATGAGTCAGATTCCTCTGGACAGCAACAAGTTTGGTTTTGATTACTGTATTCCATGATCAATTTAAAGCAGAATATAAAAATCAATAAGGTAATGTTTCCATAAGATATAAGGCTGTCACTATTTTCTCAATGGGATAATAAAAAATCATCATCTAGGGCCAATTTCAATATGTAAATTTTACAATGTAGATAAAATAATCAAATTTTTTATTTACGTTAACTTTATTAGGTACATGTACCTACTTATAATCATGTACTGTTTAAAATTCAATATTAAGGATATTGGTCAATAATTTCTGCATTCTATTGTGTTACTTTTCTTTGGAATGGGAACACATATGGATCTTTTCCAGTCAGTTGGCCGGGTAGCTGTCTTCCAAATTTCTTGACATAGATGAGTGAGCACCTACAGTGTTCTATCCTTTTGTTAAAGCATCTCAATTGGTATCCTGGTCAATTCCTGGAGCCTTGACTTTCACCAATGCTTTCAGTGCAGCTTGGATTCTGTCCTTAAATACCACCTGTTCTTGATCATATGCTACCATCTGAAATGATTGAACATTGACCAATTCTTTCTGGTACAATGACTCTGTGTATTCCTTTCATCTTCTTTTGATGCTTCCTGGGTAGTTCAATATTTTAACCTTGTTGTAATGTTGTTAGGAGCCGTCAGTTGGTTCTGACTCATAACGACCTTAAGTGCAACGGAACAAAATACTGCCTGGTCCTGTGCCATCCTTACAATCGTCATCATGTTTGAGCTTATTGTTGCAGCCACTGTGTCAATCCACCTAGCTGAGGCTCTTTTTCTTTTTCTCTAACCCACTATTTTGCCATAGAATCTTTCAAAATTGTAAATTTGAATAATAGTCATATTAACTGGTCTTCCTGTAGGCATGTGGAAATTATCCTATCACTGACAGAGTTGTTCTTCAGGATAGATCTTGAAGTGTTCTTTTTGATGATAAATGTGATGCCATTCCTCTTCAATTTGTCATTCCCAACATAGTAGTCCATATGATTGTCTGATTCAAAATGTCCAGTACCAGTCTATTCCAGACCACTAATGCCTAGGATGTCAATCTTTATGAATTCCATTTCATTTTTGGCAATTTCCAACATTCGTACTTCTACATTCCATGTTCTAGTTATTAATGGATGCTTACAGCTGTTTCTTCTCATTTTGATTTGTGCCACATCAGCAAATGAATGTCTTGAAAGCTTGACTCCATCCATGTCATCAGGGTAGATACTACTTTAAGGAAGCACCTCTTCCTGAGTCGTGTTTTGACTGTCTTCCAACTGAGGGGCTCATCTTCTGGCATTGTATCAGACAATGTTCTGCTGCTATTCATAAGGTTTTCACTGACCAGTTTTTTTTTTCAGAAGTAGACTACCAGGTCCTTCTTCCTAGTCTGTCTTAGTCTGGAAGCTCTGCTGAAACCTGTCCATGACAGGTGACCCTGCTGGTATTTGAAATACCAGTGGCATAGCTTCCAGCTTCACAGCAACATACAAGGCACCACAGTACATCAAAATGACACACATAAGTAAAATTTTTCTAGAGATAATTCAAAAGTGCTTGTAGCAATACATTGACCAGAAACTGTCAGAAATTCAAGCTGGATTCAGAAGAGGACGTGGAATGAGGAATATCATTGCTCATGTCACATGGATCTTGGCTGAAAGCGGAGAATACTTGAAAGGTGTTTACCTGTGTTTTATTGACTATGCAAAGTCTGTATGGATCATAACAAATTATGGATAACATTATGAAAGGTGGGAATTCTAGAATACTTAATCGTGCTCATGCAGAACCTGTAGAGGAACCAAAAGGCAATTGTTTGAACTGACAAGAGAATACTGTGTAGTTTAAAATAGGGAAAGGTGTGTCGAGGTTGTATCCTTTGACCATACTTACTCAACTTGTATGCTGAGCAAATTGGACTGTATGAAGAAGGATATTGCGTCAAGATTAGAGGAAGACTTATTAACAGCCTTTGATATGCAAATGGCATAACCTTGCTTTCTGAAAGCAAAGAGGACTTGACTGGTGAAGATCAGAGACCATAGCCTTCAGTATGGGTTAAACCCCAACATGAAGAAAACAAAAATCCTCACAAATGAACCAATAAGCAACATCATGATAAACGGAGAATATATTAATGTTTTCGAGTATTTCATTTTACTTGCATCCACAATCAATGCCCATATAAGCAACAGTCAAGGAATCAAAGGACGTATTTCATTGGGCAAATCTCTTGCAAAAGACGTCTTTAAAGTGTTAGAAAGCAAAGATGTCATTTTGAAGACTAAGGTGAGCCTGACCCAAGCTGTGGTATTTTCAATAGCCTCATATGCATGTGAAAGCTGAACAATGAATAAGAAAGACTGAAGAAGAATTGATGCATTTGAATTATGGTGTTGGTGAAAAGTATTGACTATACCGTGGACTACCAGAAATGTGAAAAAAATCTGTCTTGTAAGAAGTACAACCAGAATGCTGCTTAGAAGCAAGGATGGTGAGACTTTGTCTCACATTCTTTGAACAGAAGGAACTAGACCCTGATGAAGGATGTCATTCTTGGTAAAGTAGAGGGTCAGTGAAAGAGAGGAAAACCTTCAACAAGTTGGATTGACACAGTGGCTGCAATGATGGGCTCCAACATATCAAGGATTGTGAGGATGCCATGGGACAGGGCAGTGTTTCCATTCTGTTGTATGTAGGGTTGCTACTGAGTCAGAACCCACTCAATGGCACCTAACAACAATAACAACTATTTAAAGTAATCTAGTAATTCATATATACATTTTTCCCTCTTCTCATTTCAAATTAAAAAAAGGGTTTTAACTGCCACATGCACAGTCACCATCACCGTAGCCACTTACTGAGCCATCTAACAGAGCACACCCTGTTCACTGTTCTCCACTCTATTTAATATAGAGTACATTTTTAATCCAAGCATGATGTTCTCTTAGAAATATTATCCTAAACCCTAAATCCATGTTTATGAACATGACTGTAATTTTTAAAACATTTATCCTTTATATTTACTATTTTCTTGTTATAAGCATTTAGTTCCTTTTTTATAATGACATAGAACATTTGCAATTGAGTATTTTTGCTGAATTTCTAACTTTCCTTTTTTCTTTCAACTGAATCAGTCATTTTTATAAACATAAAAAAGCACCATTGATTGCCTTTATTGCAGAGTGTATGCATACAGTAAACATTAAATTATTCAAAAATTTAAATTAAAAGTTGATTGATTTGAGGGCTTTTGTTTGTTTTGCTTTTTTGATAGTGGCTCAAATTAAAGGCAGCTTATTCTTTCCTGAGACGTGTTTGCATTGACAGTTTTTGTGCAAAAAATTTCTAACATACACGGTTAGAAAAATTAAGAGCAATATAAGTGGGAATAGAAGAATAATAAAACAGGGAAAGGTTTTGCACACACAATTACAGTTGTGTTGTTTTGAATATCACAAGGGGTGAGCCTTAATTTTGGTTCTAAGTTTTAAATTAGAGAAAGCAAAGAAATACAAAACTATATTCATAATTCCTATAGAATAAAAACAATTGGTGCTATAAGAAAAGCATTTTTTAATTTTTATGAAGAGGATATACATTCTTTGATGAGTTTCTACTATATAAATGCAATATATAACAATATAGAGATTTCATCAAAACTTTCCTTCATATCATTCAATTTGATTGTGTATATATCAACAGAGCACCTGCCATGTTCTTAGTACAGTGTTACAAGTTCTAAACTCTAATGAAGGTATATTTCCTGAGATTCAGAGCTCTGGCCTTGGGGTATTGAAGACAGCAGCAAGTTACTTAACCTCAGGGAGTTGGAATGGTCTCCTTCTCTACCTCCTCTCTCTTTAAATAAGCAGTGTTGGGGGTGGAGTGTTGGTCCCAGAAAACGTCTGTTCTTTATGTCTAAACTTCTCTCTGAAGATGCCCCTTAACACAGAGTGTACTTATTAGGAGAATAGCTAAACATTCCTTCTTCCCCAGCTAGCACCTTGACTGAGTCTGATTCTGTCTAATTTTGGTCAAACTCAAAATGTCCAAACACAACTACTACAGCAGTGTTTACTAATTCTCTCCATCCCCAGCCTCCTCCAGAAATTTCAGACTCACCACAATGTGTGCCTTGTGTGGGGAGAGCTCTGCACTCAACCCCAGAGGCCTAACCGTGTCAGGGCTTGTTAAGGGTCACGTACCAGATGCTGCTCATCAAATTGCTGAAACATGATAGTGACTTGAGCCTCACACCACGTAGCATGTTGCTACCTCTAAATCCACAACCTTACTTGCAGACTCTTCTACTCTTACTCCAGGCTTTTTTTTTTCACTTGAATGGCTCTGGAGCCACTGTTTTTTTTTTGTTTTTTTTTAACATTAAGGAATGATTCCCCTGAAGAGACTAGACAACAATAACATATCATAAAACACAGGACACTCATAATTTCCCCATCTGAATTCTGTGAGAGTGAGAATCTCTCTCTACTGCTTCTGCTAAATCAGCAAGGCTTGAGCCATAGTCTGAGACCATGCTGTAAGCTGTTACTTTTACCAAGACAGTATAACTTAGGATCAGAGAAGTTGTTTCTGTGCTCTAAAAAAAAAAAAAAATTAAACCACATAACCGTGCAAAGTATTTGAAGCTTTGAGAGGGTAGGGATGGGGAGTGGTGGGAAGATAGAAGTGGGAGGAGAAATTAAGAAATTAAACAGCATTTCTGGATATCTCCCCCACAAGATACTTAACAGTTTTACAAAGGAAAATTTACACTGGAGAACTTCGTAGACATAATCTTAACCAAGAAATCAATATTAACATCTCCAATAACAGAACAAGACAATATCATGTGCCAACTGATATGATGCCCTGAAAAGGACATACTAGACATATACAAATTGAGAGGTATTTCATGAAATAGCTATAACTAGCCAGTACTCTTTAAACTGTCAAGATTGTAAAAGACAAAGAAAAGAAAGGCTGAGCAATTGTGCCAAATTAAAGAAGACTAAAGAGGTAGGGGAAACCCTGATGGCATAGTTGTTAAGAGCTATGGCAGCTCACCAAAAGGTCGGCAGTTTAAACCCACCAGCTACTGCTTGGAAACTTTATGGGGCAGTTCTACTCTGTCTTGTAGGGTCGCTTTGAGTCAGAACTGACTCGATGGCAGTGGGTTTAAAGAGGAAGGAAACTAAATGTAACACAGCCCTAGGCTAGACTCTGGATGTTGAAATTTAACTAACATCTATAGATCAGGTAATTTTTTTTTTTTTTATAGATTAGGTAATAGCATTATATCCATGTTCATTTCTCAATGATGATAATTGTGTTGTGGAGATGTAAGATGATTTTCTGGTGTTTAGGAAATATACACAGAAGTCTTTAGTGATAAAAGAGCTTGGGTCTGCAACACACTCTCAAATAGTTCTGAATAATAATTATAGTATTCATTTAGACAGATGGGAAGTATAATGAAACAACCATAGTAAAGTGATAATATTTGGAGATTGTGGGTGAAATGTATATGTGAATACTTTTTACTATTATTGTCATTTTTTGTATTGCTTCAAAGTTTAAAAAGGTAAAATATATTATTCAGATAAGCAATCATTTATATCAAAAATACTCATTTGGAAAAGTGACTGACTATTGAAAGGGAATAATTCATGTTTTACTATTCTTTATTTTTCCTTGGCATCCTTGATATCTTTTTCTATGTTTAATATGAGTAGGTTTTAAAATTGTGAATACTCCTTTTTTTCTTTGAAAAAAAAATAGTTGGTAAAAAATTTCAACAAGCACCTCCCAAGCCATGCCTTAGTTTCAACATCCTCTTTTTTCTCCAGTCATGCCATAAGCCTCATCTTGTCTCCATCTTCTCCATGGTTCAGTCACACTGGCCTTCCTACAGTCTCTGAAATGGTCTAAGCTTTATCCTGGTTCTGGCCATCACAATTTCCTCAGGCTCCCTGATAAGAAGTTGTTCAGGAAGTTCTCCATTTCCTAAGACCAAACATTCCCTTTGGAAAAGATCTAAGTTTTTGAAAAAAAAAAAACTTAAGCAGCTATGTTTCTTTACGCTCGTCATTCTTTTCTGAATGAAGAACTATTGGGAGCAATGTTGCTTATTCCCTACAGAAATCAGAAATCAAATAACACTAATAAGGTCTTCCATAAAAAAATAAAACAATAACAACAACAAAAACTTGAACAAATTGAAAACAATCAACTTTTTTAGACCCATTAGAGATCAGAGGTTGCAGAAGAAATTTTCATTCCCAAATCTGAAGAGACAGGTGAATCCAAAGTCACAGCCATGACCTCCTTATCTGGTACAGAACCCATATAAATGATAACTTTGATGAATTTCTGGAGGCTTGAGAATAAGATTCTTCTGAGGTCCATAGTCTTAGAGAGGTTCCCACACTTTTGTGGGCTTTACCTCCAGGAACTAAAGCAAATATTCATGGTAAAGATAAAAGAAAAGTCCCTTTCCAGTTCTGGCAGGGGTGGAAAAATTAATCCTTGTGAAATACACCCAGAGTCTTCTCCATAACAAAGACCTTCTCTCTCAAGTGGGAATGACTTTAACAGAGCCTTGCCTCACAACTGTGGAGGAAAGGGCATTCCTCTCACTCCACTAGCCTTCCTGTCTCACCTAAGGAGGAACACTTGTGATTATCACAGGCCAGAGACACAAGCCCATCAGAAGACTGAAATTTAATTGGAAAATTATAGAATGCTCTCCCTCTTTCATGTCTTATCATGACAACAACAAGGCTCTGGTATAAAAAAAATAAGGACAGTGAATAATAACAGCTGAAACCTGTGAGGCTCAGACTCTCTCTGAGGAGTACTTACCCTTTGCTGTTGAGTTGATTCTGACTCTGGTACTTAAAAACCAAAACCAAACCCAGTGCCGTCGAATCAATTCCGACTCATAGTGACCCTATAGGACAGGGTAGAACTGCCCCATAGAGTTTCCAAGGAATGCCTGGCGGATTCAAACTGCTGACCCTTTGGTTAGCAGCTGTAGTACTTAACCAGTACACCACCAGGGTTTCCCTCATGTACTTAAAAAAAAATAGGAAAGCCTAAATTCAAGAAGTGAAACAAAAAACAAGTAGAATAAGGGAGTTTGAAGCCTCTGCTTCACCTCAACAAAAACTAGAACAAACGTTAAACAAAACCCAGCTCCTAACCAGATTAACACAAATCATCACTCTATAGGCCTATGTATCTCAGGCCCTACTACCTATCAAAACATGTCCAGTTTAAAAAACAAAACAAAACAAAAAAAATACAAGGCATGTCAAATGGCAAAGCAAACAACAACAACAAAAAAAAGTCTAAAAAGTCAAAGTAAGCCTCACCATTGACTCACACATGACAAAGATACTGGTATTATCAGATGGATAATTTAAAATATCTGTGATCATTTTGAAGTCTTCATTTATCAATAGACTCAATACAGTCAAAGAAAGAATAAGGTCCATGGAAACTTCCCAAATTGAAATGCAAAAAGAAAAGTAAAGAAACCAGAGAGTAGAACATCCAAGGCCTATAGTACAGTTTCAAAAGATGGAATATACCCATAATTGGAATATCAGAGGGAAAAATAAAGAACAGAGTGAAGAAATGTTTGAAGTAATAATGGCTGAGAACTTTCCAAATTAATGAAAAACATCAAACTATAGATCCAGTAATATTGTCAAACACCAAGAAGAATAAATACAAAACAAACAAAATAACAAAAACAAAACTACACCTAGGCATATTACATTCAAACTAAAGTAAGCCAAACACAAAGAGAAAATCTTGAAAGAAGTCAGAGGAAAAAAAAAAAAATCCTACCAAGAGAAGAACAAGGATAAAAATGACATTTGAATTTTCATCATAAACCATGCAAACCAGAAGAGAAAGAAGTGAAACATTTAAACTTCTGCGGGCTGGCAGGGGCGGGAGGGGGGAAGAACCTAGAACTTATATCCAGCGAAATTATCTTTCAAAGTTGAAGTAGAAAGTCTCTCTCAGAAAAATAAAAACTGAGGGAATCCATTACTAGCTGACCTGCCCTGTAAAAATTTTAAAGGATATTCTTTAGACAGAAAGGAAATGATATAGATTGGAAATTTAGATCTACATAAAAAGTGTCAGAGAAGAAATAAATAACAGAAAAATAAAATCTCTAAATGTCTTATTCTTAACTGATCTAAAAGATAACTGTTTGTCTAGAGTAATAACAATCATAATGTATTGAGTGATTATAACATATGGATAAATGAAATAGAATGACAGCAATTTCACAGGTAGAGGAGGAAGGAATTTGGAATTCTTTGTTATAAGGCACCTGCATAGGAATAAAGTCATTTGAAAGTGGACTTAGATCAGTACAAATTTATATTAGTAAAATGCATTTTATAAACCCTAGAGGTCAGCAGTTCGAATCCGCCAGGCGTTCCTCGGAAACTCTATGGGGAAGTTCTACTCTGTCCTGTAGGGTCGCTATGAGTCAAAATCGACTCAACAGCACTGGGTGTTGGGTTTTTAGAGCAACCACTAAAAAAAAAAAAAAAAAAAATTGAAAGGTGTAAAAGTGATGTCCTAAGGGAGAGGATGAAATGGAATCATAAAAAATGCTCAATTAAAACCTGAGAAGACAGAAAAAGAAGCCTCTGGCAACAAATATAAAATGGTTACAAACATGGTTGATATGTATCTAAATATATCAGTAACTTTAAATGTAAATGTTCTAAATACACCAATAGAAAGAGAGATTGTCAGAGTGGTTAAACATACAAGGTCAAACTTAATGTTGTTTCTGAGGAAGTCATTTTGCCAATAAAGATTCCAATAGGTTAAAAGTAGGGAAATGGAGAAAGATATACCTTGCTAACACTAATTTCAATAAAAAGAAAAAGTTGAAATTTGTATGAATTTCAGAGTAAAGAAAATTTTTAGGTATAAATGGTAGCATTACATAATGATAAAGCAGTCCATTCTCTAAGAAGATGTGACCATAAATGTGTTGGCACCGAAAAACAGAGCATCAAAATATATGAAGTAAAAGCTGATAAAACTGAAAGAAGAAATTGAAAAATCAATTGTTATAGTTAGAAACTTCATCAACTCCCCCGCTCAGTAATTGATAGATCAAGCATGCAGGAAGTCAGTAAGGATTTACTTGACCTGAACAGCACTATCAATCAACTTGATCTAATTAACATTTATAAAAGAGTCTGCCCAAACACAGCAGATCATACATTCTTCACAAACTTGCATGGATCCCTAATAAACAAACCTCAAACTCAGGTTTAACAATCCTGATTATGTACAGGATGAACTAAGATGATAAATATTTCATTTTACCCTCAAAATAATCTATACATTCAAAGCAATTCCAATATAAGTCCTAACAGAGACTTTATTGAGGTATGACAACTTGATTTTTAAATACATATGAAACAGTGAAGGGAAAAGACTAACTGAGAAAATTTTGAAGAGAACCAAGGTAGAAGGACTTGCCTTGACAATATCAAGAGTTACTACAGAGTCATGGTAAGCAGAATTGAAGCAAAAATAAAGAAATGGGTCATGATGCAGAACAAACAGAATGAAACATCTGTGCATTTATGGAACTTGATATATAACAAAGGTTGTACTGCAGATGAATGCGTAAATACTAGATTCTTCAATAAATGTTGCTAAAAAAATGTTTTTTAGCACCAATTGTTGGAAAAACTATAGAACAACATGAATGTATATCTAATGCTGGGATGGTAAATTAGTTCATCCACTTTGGAGATTCAAAGCAATATCTTGAATAGTTGAATATGTACATAGCATATGATTTAGCCCAGCAATTTTATGTTGTTAGGTGCCGACTCATACCGACCCTATGCACAACAGAATGAAACAGTCCTGCACCATCCTTACAATCGTTGTTATGCTTGAGCTCATTGTTGCAGCCACTGTGTCAATCCACCTCGTTGAGGGTCTTCCTCTTTTCCACTAACCCTGCACTTTCCCAAGTATGATGTCCTTCTCCAGGGACTAATCCTTCCTGACAACACGTCGAAAGTATGTAAGATGCAGTCTTGCCATTTTGGTTCTAAGGAGCATTCTAGTTGTATTTCTTCCAAGACAGATTTGTTAATTCTTTCGGCAGTCCATGGTATATTCAATATTCTTCGCCAACACCACAATTCAAAGGCGTCAATTCTTCTTCGGTCTTCCTTATTCATTGTCCAGCTTTCACAGGCAAATGATGCAGTTGAAAATACCATGGATTGGGTCAGGTGTGCCTTAGCCTTCAAGGTGACATCTTTGCTTTTCAACACTTTAAAGAAGTCTTTTGCAGCAGACTTGCCCAATGCAATGCATCTTTTGATTTCTTGACTGCTGCTTCCATGGGTGTTGATTGTGGATTCAAGTAAAATGAAATCCTTGACAACTTCAATCTTTTCTTCCTTTATCGTGATGTGGCTTTTTGGTTCAGTTGTGAAATTTTTTGTTTTCTTTATGTTGAGGTGTAATCCATACCGAAGGCTGTGGTCTTTGATCTTCATCAGTGTGCTTCAAGTCCTCTTCACTTTTAGCAAGCAAGGTTGTGTCATCTACATAACACAGATTGTTAATGAGTCTTCCTCCAAACCTGATGCGTTGTTCTTCTTCATATAGTCCAGCTCCACAGATTATTTGCTGAGCGTGCAGATTGAATAGCTATGGTGAAATGATACAACCCTGATGCACACCTTTCCTGAATTTAAATCACTCAGTATCCCCTTCTTCTGTCCAAACAACTGCCTCTTGATATATGTACACCTTCCTCATGAGCACAATTAAGTGTTCTGGAATTCCAATTCTTCACAATGTTATCCATAATTTGTTATGATCCACAAAGTTGAATGCCTTTGCATAGTCAATAAAACACAGGTAAACATCATTCTAGTATTCTCTGCTTTCAGCCAGGATCCATTCGATATCAGCAATGATATTCCTGGTTCCATGTCCTCTTCAGAATATGTCCTGAATTTACCACTTTTGAGTGATCTTCAGCAAAATTTGCTTGCATGTGATATTAACGATATTGTTTGATAATTTCTGCATTTGGTTGGATCACCTTTCTTGGGAATAGGCATAAGCATGAATCTCTTCCAGTCGGTTAGCCAGGTAGCTGTCTTCCAAATTTCTTAGCATAGATGAGTGAGCACTTCCAGTGCTGCATCCATTTGTTGAAACATCTCAGTTGATATTCTGTCAATTCCTGGAGCCTTGGTGGCATAGTGGTTAAGAGCTACGGCTGCTAAACAAAAGGTCAATTGTTTGAATCCACCAGGCTTTCCTTGGAAACTCTATGGGGCAGTTCTACTTTGTTCTGTAAGGTCCCTGTGAGTAGGAATCAACTCGACAACAATGAGTAATTCTATGCTCAGTATACGTTTTAGAGCTTGAATTGATAAACTATAGCCATCTGGCCAAATCTGGCCAGTCTCCTATTTGTGTATGGCCTGTGAGCTAAGAATACATCTTTATATTTTTAAATGCTGACATTTTAAATTGTTATTTAAGTACCTACATTATATCCTTTATGTTGTCTTTTGGCCACGGGAACCTAAAATATTTACTACCTGGCCCTTTAAGGAATAGTTTGCTGGCCTTTGTTCCAGAGAAACTTGGTTACATAATAAAATTTGTGCAGGAATGTACACAGGCATTATTGTTTATAAATAGTGGAAAATTGGAAACACACTAAATGTCCATTACCAGGCAAATGGAAAAATAAAATACACTATTATCCTGGAATAGCACAAGCAGTGAAAATGAACGGACTAAGTCTTTGCATTTTTAAACTATACCTTCTGTAAAATAAAATTGTAGAGATGTGTTACCGTTTACATAAAGTTTAAAAAAATGCAATACAAAACTATTTTAAAAGACAAATGCGCTTTTAGTAAGGGCATAATTTTGACTGCAACAATGAGCTCAAGCATAACAAGATTGTAAGGACGGCTCAGGACCGGGCAATGTTTTGTTCTGTTTGTGTATAGGGTGGCTATGAGTTGGAACGGACTCGACGGCACCTAACAACAACATAATAATTTGCATGGAAATTAAAAAAAAAAAAAAATGTTGCCGTCTGGTTGATTTCAACTCATAACAACACTACAGGGACAGGGTAGAACTGCCCCAGAGGGTTTCCATGACTGCAATCTTTTAGGAAACACACTGCCACATCTTTCTCCTACGGAGCACCTGGTGGGTTCGAATCACCGGGACTGCGGTAGCATCTGAGCACTTAACCACTGCACCACCAAGGCTCCTTATGGAAATAATAAATAAATTCGATTTTAACTTTTACTACTATGGGTTGAGGAAAGATGCAATTGGGGAGGAATAAACACACTGTTTCAGCTATACCTGTGATGTTTTATTTCTTTAGCTAGTGAGGGTACGCGAATTTCATTTTACTATTTTGTTTTTGTTTATTGTGCTTTAGAAATTTTACAGAGCAAATTAGTTTTTCCTTGAACAATTTATACACAAATTGTTCTGTGACATTGGTTGCATTCCCTCCAATATGTCAACACTATCCCCTTCCACACCCTAATTCCTGATTTCCATCTGTCCATTTTTCCTGCTCCTTTCTACCTTCTTGTCATTGCTTTTGGGGCTAGGGACCCTAATATATGGCATAAATGTGATACAAGCCATAACCAAAAATGCACAAGCACCGGAATATAAACTAGATAGCTGGGATCTTCAAAAAATTAAACAATTATGCTCATCTAAAGACTTCACCAAAAAACTTAAAAGAGGACATACAGATGGGGAATTTTTTTTTTTTTTTTCCGGCTACAACATAGCTGACAAGGGTCCAATGTCTAAAATCTACAAGATACTGCAAGACCTCAACAACAAAAAGACAAATAATCCAATTAAAAAATGGGTAAAGGATATGAACAAACGCTTCACCGAAGAAGACTTTCAGGTGGCTAACAGACACATGAGGAGATCCTTGAGATCACTATCCATTAGAGAAATGCATATCAAAAGTACGTTAAGATACCATCTCACTCAGACATTACTGGCACTAATCAATAAAAGAGAAAATAACAAATGTTGGAGAGGTTGCAGGGAGATTGGAACTCTTATTCACTGCTGGTGGGAATGCAAAATGTTACAACCACTATGGAAAACAATATGGCATTTCTTTAAAAAGCTACAATTAGAAATACCATAGGATCCAGCAATTGCACTCCTAGGAGTATATCCTAGAGTAATAAGAGCGGTCTCATAAATAGGCATATGCACACCCATGCTCATTGCAACATTGTTCACAATAGCAAAAACATAGAAACAACCTAAGTGCCCATCAACAAATGAATGGATAAACAAACTATGGTACATACACACAGTGGAATTTTATGCAACCATAAAGAACAATGATAAATCTGTGAAACATCTCCCAACATAGATGAATCTGGAGGGCATTATGTGAGTGAAATAAGTCAATTACAAAGGGACAGATGCTGTATGAGGCCACTATTATAAAAACTCAAGAAAAGGTTTACACACAGAAGGAAACAATCTTTGATGTTATGAGGTAAGGGAGGATTGAAGAGGGGAAATCATTAAGTAAATAGTAGATAAGTGTTAACTTTGGTGAATGGAAAGATAGTATACAATATAGGGGAAGTCAGCACAACTTGACCAAGTTAAAGTCGTAGAAGCTTCATAGACACATCCAAACATCCCAAGGGACTGAGTTACCGGGACTGAGGGCTGGGGACCATCATCATGGGAGATAATAGAGGTCAATTGGCATATAATGAATTGTTTACCAAAACCACATTATGTTCATGTGTCATCCTTCAATATGGATTACACCTGAACATACGAAAAGGAAAATTCTCACCATGGGACCAATGAAAAATAACATGGTAAATGGTGAAGAAATTGAAACTATCAAGGATTTCATTAAACTTGTGCCCATAGAATAAGTTTAACATTGAACAAGTAACGCCCCTGGAAACAACAGATAAGATATCAAACAACATATTTCATCAGGAAAATCTGCAGGAAAAGACCTCCATAAAATGTTAAAATGCAAAGATGTCACTTTGATTACTAAGATGTGCCTGATCCAGGCCATGGTATTTTCAGTCTTCTCATATGCATGTGAAAGTTGGACAAAGAAAAAGATGGAAGGAAAACTGATGCATTTTAATAGTGGCTTTGGTAAAGAATATTCAATATACCCTACTGCCAGAAGAAGGAACAAATCATTCTTGGAGGAAACACAGGCAGAATGCTCCACAGAAACGATGATGGGAGACTTTGTCTCACTTACTTTGGACACATGATCTGGAAAGACCAATCACCAGAAAATGACATTATGTTTGGTAAAGTGGAGGGTTAGCAAAAATGAAAGGGATTCTTCATGAGATGAATTGATATGGTGGCTACAACAATGGCCTCAAACCAGGGCTTTAAACCAGTTCTTTATGGTTCAAACCCCTGCTGAGAATTTGCATTTCCATCCCAGGTATACTGAATCAGAATCTACATTTTAAGAAGATCTCCAGGTGATTCTTATGTATAACTTCCTGGGAACTTGTTAGAATTGCAAATTCTCAGCAGGGGTTTGAACGGAAAGAGCCAGTTCAAAGCCCTGGGTCAAGCATAGCAACCATTGTAAGGATGGTGCAGGACCAGGCAATGTTTCGTTTGCTTATACATAAGGTTGCCAAAAGTTAGAGATGATGCCATGGCAACCAACAACATGGGTTTATGGAAAAAAAAATACTATCTTAATTATCTAGTGCTGCTATAACAAAAGTACCACAAGTGGATGGTTTTAACAAACAAAAACGTGCTCTCTCACAGTTTAGGAGGCTAGAAGTCCACATTCATAGTGTCAGCTCCAGGGAAAGGCTTTCTCTTTCTGTTGGCTCTGGGGGAAGGTCCTCGTCATCAGTCATCCCCTGGGTCTGGATTTTCTCAGTGCAGGGTCTCCAAGTCCAAAGGATGTGTTTCATTCCCAGCTCTTCTTTCTTGGTGGTAGGAGGGCCCTATCTGCTTGCTTGTTTAGTCTCTTTTATATCTCAAAAGAGATTAACTCAAGATATAATCTAATCCTGGAGATTGCATCCTGCTCATTAACTGCCTCTAATCCTGCCTCATTAACATCATAGGGGTTAGGAACTACAATTTATAGGACAATTGCATCAGATCACACAATGGAGGGTAATTACATAATACTGAGAATCATGGCCTATAGCCAAGTTGACACATATTTTGGGGGAACACAATCCAATTCATAAAAATATCACAGAGATTAAGCATCCTTGTCCTCACATCATATCAGGGCTAAATGATATTCTCTTGGTACCACTGATTTATGTATTTGGATCATCACTTGATTAAGGTAGTTTTTGCCAGGTTTCTCCACTTTTGTGGAGCTATTCCTTTTGCCTGTTCATAACCTAGCCTTTGGAAGCAAGTCAGTACATCTAGACAAAGCTCTAGAAGAGTGTGGAAGATGGTTGGTAAGGAGAATTAAGTTCTATCTCCTACCAAGGGAAGTACCTGCACTGGCATAATTTCTTCTTAGAGACAATTAAAACAACACACTTCTCATAGAGTGGGATTGAATACTTTATTTCCATTAATTAGACTTTGTTATTATCAATGATAGCATCAATGTATTAAGCTAATAGTATGTATACTACTTTCCCTCCTTACCGAATAATTGACATGCCAGAATTTTAAACATTAACTAATTTAATCACAATCCTAAGCAAGCATAATTGAGTTTAATGACTGTAGAAATCTTTTTGAATGAAGGACTTTCAAAAATAAATCAGTTTGTGTTCTCTTTATTTATGTATACAGTGACTTGTCTATTTATTTCTCTAGGAGGTTTTTATTTATTTATTTTTCCTTCCATTTAGAGTAGCCTAGCATACAATTAATTTCTATTTTTAGCATACAATTCCCAATGCACTGTATCTAGCTACTTTCCTATGTGCCACAATGAGTTTTTTTTTTTTCCTGATGAGTATTTCACACAAGTTATTGTTTAAAAGAATAACAGCCAAAAAATAGATAAAAAGCTCTCAATGAGCAGAATTCTTTAAGGTTTTATGGAAAAATAACTCATCAAACTTTATCTGTTAGCAGCATGTTTTGGAGGGCTTGTCAGTGCCAGGCTTTTATTGTTCTATAAATTGTTTTTACTCTCTTATCTTTAAAAAAAGTTATTTATTTCCCATGCGTTGTTCAAATTTCATGCACAGACACGGTAATCTGGGGATACGTTAGTGAAAGGAACATACACATTGAAGTCAGGTATTATTCCATTTCCTTCTTGGCCATTTGCTAGTCTTAGGATTTTAGGCAACTTAAGTTAAATTATATCCATTTCCTTATTTATAAAAGGAGACTAATCATTACTAACTTTATAAGATTGTTACAAAGAAAAAAAAAGGAAAACTTGAAAAATACTGAGTGGAATGCCTGCATAGAATAAATACTGTTTTGTTTTTTTTTTTAAAACCTTCTCCCTTCATCTTGAGAATCAGATGGGCATGTGTTCAAATCCCAGTGGAGACACTTATAGTCTCCTTGTCCTAGGGCAAGTTTCCTAACTTCTTTGTCTTTACTTTCCTCTTTTGGAAGTTAATACCTTCATTGTTGGAATGACTCAGTGACAAAACATTTACAACACACCTAGAAACATTGCTGATAACGTGGCTCTTCTAAATTCCATTTTCTCTTTACTTCTTTCATCTAACGTACAAACTTCTTAGGTGTAGTGACAATTTTAACTTTTATTCCAAAAATGTGTCCAAGTTCTAGGTGAAAAATGACAATTTTTAGTAACTCTTGAAGTAGTGGATACATAAAGACAAGGTAGAATTTGTTTTATTAGAGATCCTTAGAGATCCACTAAAACCTTGGCATCATCCAAAAAATGTGTGCTGGAGAGGCCAATGAAATTGCCTATTTATTTTACTAACTCATGTGTGTCCTGTCTGCTGAGAAAGGATTTAAAGTGAGCCCTGGGATTGGAAGTAGGGAAATCTGGGTTTCAGTGCTGACTCGGCCACTTAGAGACTATAGAACCTTCCTTATGCACTGGACCGCTCTTAGCCTTAGTTTCCTAAATTGTAAACAGTAACATTGATCTGGATCACATGGATGTTGTAAAAATAACTTTAATACAATTACTATATAATTAATATCTAATATATCATATGCAATATATATCTATATGTGATATATTCAATGCACGTATGCTAGGTAACTCTAAATTTCACACAATTACTGATGATCCTGTCTTGGCGTCTTCATATTTTATGTGAATCTGTAGAAATGAAAAGCAAAGGAGTAAAATGGTTTTGCAAAAAAGAGGTCCTTAACATTTTACATTTTGAATCTTTGTTCTTTTCTGGCAAGAGGCTTCCAGTGTTCCTTCTGACCTAGCTCTCTGTCTGGAGCGGTGTGAGCAACACTGACAGTGCTCTGGCTAACTACTAGCTTACCAGGAGGGGAACTTGCTTAATTGCCTGAATTCTGGCATCACAAAGCAGGTTTCACACCTAAAGCTGGAGCAGCTCACATCTGTGGCTGTCAGGCTTCTAAGCCTTACAGATGAAGAAATCAGCTGTGCCTGGTCCCACCGGATACCCAGGGGGTCCAAGCCTCATGCATAAAGTCAAAACACACAAGCTCATTTCCATATAGCATACAAATAACATATTCACTTAATAAGATAACTCCTGAAAGGCACTGCTTGTATTATTTTAAGCTCCCATGCAGGTAATTACAATCCTGCTTAGGAAAAATCAATGAAACCACTAGATAGAAAGCAAATTTCTTTAATTTTGTTTGCACGTGTGTCATCTGTGTGCACAGTCACAGTACTTTTCTTAAATACGCTCACCCAGAACAATTTTTCCTCTTCAATGTTGAGGTAATTTATGGTATTACCCCAGGCTATGTACTCTGTGTGTGTGCACTGGCACACAAATGCAGTCTAGAAGGACTAGGGAGAAGTAGGGAGGACTTATTAGCTTTTATAGATATAGGTATATTATTCGTTTTATAGCTCTAAAATGTATATTTTTATTGCTAAGTCCTCAAAAGTCTCCTAGCTCCTGATAATGTACAGGAATTCACAGGATGCTATGCGATAAAGTGCCATGCTTGACTTCACATCTGAGAGCACCAACAGGGTTCTAATAATGACACTTCTGATGGTGAGATTTTAATTACTCAGCTACTGCTCAGTATAGCAACTGGCTAAGTAGGGGAGAAGGCAGGCCCTGGAAATTTTTGCAAACTTTGGCTATGACTAACTCTGATGGTTTTGTACTGCTTCAGCTTGGCTAAGCTGCAACTATATTTCCCCAGAATTCCCTTCTCTGCATGGTTCCTGGGTAAGGTTGGCCATAAGAAACATTTGCTCGAGATTTGAAGCCCACAAAGAGATGTAAAACAGCAGCCATTATAGTCCGAAGGTCTGCACAAGCTTCATGGACACTGTAGCTCACACGGACAATCGCTGACTTGCTGGCTCCTCTCGTAGGTATGGCCAACACTTGGGTCACAACTCCTTCAACTCCACCTTGATCTTCTCCTTCAGCTTCCTTGAGTCCTACCAGGCACCTGTGAAGCTCTGTGGCACTGGTATTTCTAACTACTTTAAATCGACATCCATTTCTAAACTCCTTTTGACCTAGGCTCCTAGTATTCGTAGTCTAAATCAGAGGTTGAAATTCAAAGTCACTATGTAAATTATAACTCACTATTTCTTGAGTATAATATTTCACCAGGTACAACAGGCTTTCCACACTCATCAAAGGGACTTATGCATTAACACTTTTATTTTTTGGTTGGTTAGTTTGGTTATTTATTAGTCTGTTTGCTTTTGGCATCCAGTGCCTCTATTAATGATGATTAGTTCTATTGTCTCTTTCTAGTTTTACTGTCATTGTTTTTGTTTTAAGCATAGTAGGAGGAGGGCAGGTGTCTCAACGAATGGGAACATGAATCAGCAATGTTCAACTTGTAACTAGTCAAGGCCAGCCTCCTATACAAGTATTAATTACTACATGCGTGGTGTGCTTTTTAAATTACAGCTGAGAAATTCTCCCAACACAGCTCCCAGGTGCTGAGAAAATATTTTCTGAGCAGCTTTATCTCCACTGCAGTCTGTAACAATGCCTTCTTCAGTATCATTAGCAATGCATTCCTTTAGGTTAAAGATGTATGTGATTCCTAAAATCCAGCCCCTGACAAAGTACCAAATACTCTGGCAGAGGCAACACTGTAAGCTGTTACCGCCTCAGTGGCGATTACTTATATAAATTAATAGTGTTTATTTTGAAATGAAGACTGCCAGACACAGTAATACTGAAACACAGGATAAGAATGTTGATGGAAGGAAAAAGAAAAGCACCGAGGTGGAACACTGGTCGCTGCCAAGAGAGTGGGTTCAGGTGAGCACTGGAGGTGGTGACAGCCTAGAGTTCTGTGGTTTACAGATGTAAAAAGTTTTCAGATAAACACTTGTTCCTCCTCAGTAAGTTATGGGGAAGCTTTGTCTTACAGTAGCTGGATGGTAAGGGCATCACTTTTCTTAACTTATATCATAGTTGTTACTTGCCATGGAGTCAACCCCTACTTATGATAACCCCATGTACAACAGAACAAAACCCTCCTGGAACCTGGGCCAACCTCGTGATCTGAGACCGTTGTGATTCACAGGGTTTTCACTGACTGCTTTTTGGAAGTAGATTACCAGGTCTTCTTATTCTGTCTTAGTCTGGAAGCACCACTGAAATCTATTCAGCATCATTGCCATTACGAGCCTCCACTGACAGATGGGTGTTGGCTTACATAGGTTTTATTCAGATTAGTGTAAATTATTTTGATAAGCAAATAAAAGTATTTTAAAAATAGGTAAACTCAGTTACAAACCTTAGTATCCTTTGTGGAATTAGCTATGTAAATAAATAACACAGGAAGGAAGGTATTCACCAAACACCTAGAAATTTGGTGGTTTTTTCAAAATACTAGCCAGGCTTCTTGATCTTTACGCTATAAACACTTGTTTGTATGAACAGCTTCCATAAACAAACCATCAGCCTAGCTCTCAGTTTTACTTCACTTGGTTTCTAAAATTCAAAGACAAGCACTCTAGAAACTCACCAGATTAAAGTTCTAAGACAAAGGAGTGTCGACATCCTCTGCTGTTATTATTTCAAGTATTGTAATTATTTTTAATGAAGAATCTATTTTTGATGAAAACGAAACTTCAGTTGCAGGCTGCATTTTTTTCAACAGGAGTTATATGTTATATGGATGACCATTTCTAATTAATAAAATACATACAATGTAAATACAAGCATGTTGAAATTTACAATAGAGAAAAAAATACATAATTATATATATATCAAACTAAAAATTAAAAAAAAAAAACCCATTGCTATCGAGTTGATTCCAACTTATGGTGACTTATAGATGTATATATATACATATATATGTATATGTATACATGATACATACAAAAAAAAAACATACAAACATACATAAAATTCATAATAAAGAAAGCGAGAGTCTCCAGCAAAATCACCATGTTAGCTGCCCTCATTGAGTTGACTCTGACCCATGGGGGAAAAAAAAAAAAAAAAAAACAACCTTATTTATAACTGAAGGAAATGTCTGCCCCTGCACCACTCTCACCATCTCACCATCGTTGCTATGTTTGAGCCCATTGTTGTAGTTGCAATGTCAACCCACAGCCACTATATTTATATAATTTTCTTTGACAATTTGGTAAGCATTCATTTAGATTTTTTTTCTATGTATATATATGTAGTCTCCAACTTATGGCAGGGTTCCTTTCTGACAACTCCATCATAAGTCAGTTCTGAGATAAGTTGAATACCTCTTTTTTTTCTTTTTAATTTTCATTATTATTGCTTTTTATTATCATTATCTTTATAAATCTGATCTTTGCACATCTGCAAGAAATATCTGAGAACGGTAACATTGGCAAATTTCGTGCTGTGACATTGTAGTACATATTGTTAATGATAAGATGAACAACAACAACAAAAAAGATGGTAGTGAGTAAGGTTCATTGTAACTCGAATACCTCCTAAGCTGGGGACTACCTGTACTTCATTAATTTAACAAATATTATATTAAGCATTTTTTGTTGGCTGGGCACTTGCTAGACATTTGACACAAAACAATGTAAAAAAAATTGACATTGCCCCTACCCACATAGAGAGTCCGGTGTGGTGAGGAATCTGAGCGTTAATCAAATAGTAATTTTCATAAAGATAAAATATAATTTTGATATTTGCTGTGAAAGAAAGATCTATCATACTGTAAAGTGAATAATTTGAGATATTTGCCAAAATTTAGTGGGCTCCAAGAAAGCTAAGCTATTATTACTAAACAAAATTATGATTAAATGCTCTTCTGCCAATGGCATTTTTCACATAACCAAATAACTTGAGAATATGTCCCATAAGTACATGTGAATCTACCTCATTCTATTTAATTCTATGAGGTATGCTTCTCTTATCCACCGTAATTATAACATTTGGGTGTGAGCAAACTGTTACAAAATTTGATCTTGGATTACAACCTGATTATAAGGATCTACCTCACCTTGATCTCTACTACCTGAACACTACCTGGCTCCTTCCTATATTGTTGATTCTGGTGCCCAGCCTGGGTTTTGATTCCAGTGTCTGACTACCCTCTAAGTGAGCTTTCACGTGAGGCACTCCTATGTCCAGTGCTCCCTTTTTAACAATCTTGTTTTTCTTTTTTTTTTTTAATAGTCTTTTATCATGTTTTCAGTACAAGTTTACACAGCAAATTAGGTCCCCATTTGACAATTTCAACACAAATTGTTTGGCGACATTGGTTACATTTTTCACAATGTGTGAACATTCTCTTTAAATGTGTTCTGGCTGTTCCATTTCCAGTACTCTAGTTTCCCTGCCCCCTTATCTTCTCATCTTTGCTTTAGAGTAATTGTTGACCTTTCAGTTTGCTTTGTCTTTTAATACCCTATTTTTCAATTGTCCACTAGCTGTGTTTCAAGTTTCATGAAAATGAAAAAAGCTAAAAGCAGAGAGTTTCAGAAAAAGAAAAAAAAACAAGAAAACAAACTTCCGATTTAATTTGTAACAGTCTTCCACACTGAATTCTAACAGAAAACAAAGGAATAAATACATAAAGAAATAAATATCCCCATGTCTCCAGTGTCCTTGAACCACTGTTATGGGCCACCTTTCTTTGTGACTGCCCAGCGTTTCTAGTTCAGTGACCACCATACGACAACTTGCTAATAGATACCTGTGATTCATTTTAACTGACTGTTTAAAAAAATAATATTTATTGAAATCACTGTCCCTGCAGCCACTGGGATCAGAGACAAACTACATTCAGTGTAAACTTTTCGTAGAAATATAACTGTTGCTAAAATCCAGCGTATACCACATGGTGATATTTAAAATGCATCAAGGCTTTTCCTAAAAATTTCATTGACTTGAGATCCTGACATGAGTTCAGAAATCCTCGAATCATTTTTCAAAAGTTTAATAGTTTAAAAAACATGCATGTGCCTACTATGAGTCACATACTATGTTTGAGGCCAGTTTTTCAAAGATAAATATAAAATAAATCACGCCCTTGAGGCACAGTTTTAGTATATAAATAAGTAAATACAACACTGTATGAAGGATAATTAATTTTATCAAAACAAGATCCAGGAAAACTCAATCCAGGAAAAGTGCCACCTTATAGTTCCAAAACATTCAACTATATTAGCTATCCGTACAGCTGTGCCAGTTCATATCACTACCTTGTACTCATGTCGTTTCTTCTGCTTGGAATGACTAATCCCCTGGCCTTTTTGGAAAATGAGTATTCACTTTTCTAAGTTACAAACAGGCTTGACCTATTCTGTGAGGAGACTGGAGATGGAAAAGAATATGGGGGGGGGACTATAAAGAACATAGGAGCCGGATTTTGAAAGGATTCATATTCTATAACGAAACCCGTAGTTGTTGAGTCAGTTGAGGGCAACTCCATGAGTTATAGAGTAGAGCTGAGCTCCGTGGTGTATTCTTGGCTTTAACCTTTATGGAAGCAGTTCACCAGATCTTTCTTCCACAGTGCTGCTGGTTAGGTTCTTAGTGTGGTAAAGATCTAACAAATGTTTATAGCCTGCAAGTGATATTTTCCAAAGGTAAGCTTGGGGGTAAGATTGGACAACATTGGAGGACAAAATGAGACTAGAGGCAGTCTTCTTGCAGTGTTTCAGCAATGTTGACATTCAGTAATGTTTCAGTAGAATAGAAATGAGCTGATAAATTTAGTAGAATTAAAGCAGTGATGGGAAGTTTCAGACGGAACATCAAGAGACATTCAAGGATAGTATCTTCATATTTTGAATTGTTTGAATGAGTCGTGTAGTTGAGAAAGCCTTCAGATAAGCATAGTTTAAGGTCCTATAACTAAAGTGACATTTGAGCTTCAAATATATTATGTTTCCTATCAATCTTAGATTGATATCATAATAACATAAGAGTGAAGAAAGTGACATTATACAACCATGTTATCTGAAAGGTAAGACTTCTTTTCAGAGGTGGCACTACTATGACTAAATGATGACTGAACTCAGTAATACACTAAATCATTAATAGGTGCTCCAAGGACATCTTTCTTCAGTCAGTTACTTTCATTCAAGAAATATGTATTGTGTTTACAATACGTCAGGGACTCTTCTAGAGATTGTGAGTCATAGAAAAATGAATAAGATGTGATTTTTACCCTCAAGTAAATTAATATCTATTAGGGGAATACAAATTAAACAACAAATTTGGGACAGAAGGAACTTCTGAAGAATTCCTTAAAAGTAATTCAATTTTATGACAAAAGAAAAAAGTCAGAAGTCATTCTCATTTGAAAACATCGTATTTCTTTAAGGTGAGTTTTGCTGAGTCTTCAAACATCCGTGAGATTTCAGGGTCAATGGAACATAGCAAGTGCATGGAGAAGAAGAACTAGGACCTGTGTTGAGTAACAGTGAATTGTCCTCATCAAAATTAATGAAATAATGTTTATGTTCATATGATTGAGGTTATGGGGCATGGACTGTGGAGTGAGCTAAATCTAGGCTCAAATCCTGATTCTCAATTACTAGATTTTTTTTTTTTTTTAATTCTTTAGTTTGGACACATTTCTCAAAGTCTTCAAATCTTCATTTTCTAATTTACTCACAAGATAATAATGCATATCTTGTATATAATGGAAACCCTGGTGGTGTAGTGGTTCAGTGCTATGGCTGCTTAACCAAAAGGTCAGCAGTTCGAATCCACCAGGTGCTCCTTGGAAACTCTATATACTCTGTCGCTATGAGTCGGAATCGACTCTATGGCACTGGGTTTTTTATATATAATATCTGTTATTGTTGCTCTTGGGTGCCATTGAGTCATCTCTGACTCTTAGCAACCCTGTGTGACCGAGCAGAACTGTCCCATAGGGTTTTCTTGGCTATAATCTTAAGGAAGCAGATTGCCAGGTTTTTCTCCCACAGAGACTCTGAATGGGTTCTAGCCTCCAACTTTTTGATTAGCAGCCAAGTGCTTAACCATTGCACCACTAGGGCTCCTACATGATGCATGGTTAACACTAAGTGAATGTTATAATTATATAAAACTACTGTAACTTATAAAGCTCTAAATATTCCAGATAGTATTGTCGTTATTGACATATTAAAGATGATTGATTCTAATAAAAGATCATGCACTTAAAAATTGTTGCTCTCAAATTCAAGAAATACTAGAATTAATATTTTGAATTGACTACAATTGTTATATATTTAATGACATTCTCTCTCTTTTCTCTTTTCTTATTATGAAAATATTACAGACAGGGGAATAAAAATCTGTTAAACTGTTACAAAGACATAAATTCAAATATTTCAATCCTCCTTTCAACCTATTTCAAGATGTATTAGAAATATTTCAAGTTACTGAAAGTATAAAAAAATAAAATAAAATAAAATATGACTGCCACTCTAAGTTTTTTCAAAGGATATTTTAGTCAAAATAAATATTTTTTTCTTTATGAAATCATGCAGGAGGACTATGTAACATGTTTTCCTCCCTACAAATTCAACCTGAGCTTGACAGCAGCAGAATTATTGATTAGATATCATCAGTGCTGACATATACAGAGAGAACATAATTTCATTTTATGAGCTGCTATGCTGTTAGATAGAATTCATTTTATGAAATGGCTATTACTAGGCCTTTCATTATAGACACTTTGAAGAATTTTGTTTTACATTGGAATAATATTTTCTTATACCACATTGGTTTTCTAACAGCTTATCATTTGTAAATAATTTAACAATGACCCGTTTTATGTACTATAGTATGGGGCACTCTGCAAAATATATCTGCTCTGCTCAGGTATGCATTTAATCTCTGTACTTGAAAGATAGTTTGTCTTACAGCTGTCTATATTCTCAGACCCAAAAGTCACTACTTTGGGACTTGTATATCATTTGGCATCATTTTCAATCGAGCCCTACGTATAGTATCAGTGTTTTATTTTACTTATTTATATCCTGCCTTTCTCCCCTAAGCTTTTGAAGTAGACCATTGTTTTGGTGCTTGGTATGTGCCAGGCAATTTCACATTTGTTTTCTTACTTACACAGAGATGAATAAAACCTGGTCCTATGCTCCAAAAGTTTGTAAACTAACTAAGGAAAAGCCAAAATCATAACACTATTTGAAGCAAGAAATTAAAATTTGTTGTTTAATGCAAAGAAAATACTCACTTCAAACATCTTGGGAAGTATAGCAACACAACCCTGCAGGCTGAATGAACATCTCCCCCTTAAGTTATAATCAGGTGAAAGAATGGGCTGAGTCAGGAGAGAAAGGCATTGTCAGTCTGATTCTAACAATCCAAAAACATAGCAGTGAGGCCCTTCACCTTTTAAAATTATTTTGTATTTTTCACTCTGTAGGGGAGATTATCGAGTGAGCAATATCAACATGCCAATGCTTGGAGTGATTTTTTTTCTGCCTTGGAAAATGTAAATTTCTTTTGGAGCAATCTGCACCCAAAATTCAGGAACATTCTTTGCTGAATGACTTGCCAAGTCAAGGCTGACACTTTCTCTTGTTTGTTCTGTTCTCCATGTGGGAGATTTCCTTTTCATGTTTTTAAAATACATGTCTCTGATTCTAATTTTTCACCTTCTCCTCACTCTTCCCCTCCTCTGCCTCCTCCTCCTTTCTCTTCTCTTCTTTTCATCCGTTCTTATCCTCTCTTAACCTTCTCTCTATTAAGCAGGCATGCACAAAAGTTCCCTCCCTTATTGTTAGGTCATTTGAGACTAACAAGGTAACCACTGAAGTTGTTGCCATTTTCCTTAATGTCAATGCCCTAAAATATGCTTTTACATATATTTAATTGAGTATAGACGTTCAAAAAAGAGTCAGCTACTTGGCTCTTAGGAATTACATTAATTTCATATCTAGGAATATATTAATGGCACATTTTTAGAAAGTATTCTTTCTCTTTAAATGTATATACTTACAATCTTGTATGCATGGGAGATAAAACATACATTCCAGAATTTCTTTCTTCTGTTTATGTTGAGTCTTTTAAAGAAAACTAAGCCAAGAACATAATGTTCTCCCTTTTTGATGAATAGCTGATTTCATTTTAAAGGGAAAATCCTTACTTTCAAAAAGCTGTAAAATAGAATTATTTTCAAAAAATAACTCCATCTGGCTCATTGCGGAATACCATTTAAAAATGTATGCTGAGTCTAAAGTATTTTATTTTGTCATGAAATAAGAATGTGTTCATATGCTACATATCTAATTAATTTAATTCTTTGTTTTGGGGTCCTGAGCACGTGATTTTATGGTTACAAAAATACTGATACTGATAGTACTCTCAGGAATATCAGTTTTGGACACAGGTCATCAATGTAAAGCCAGAAAGTGATAACTAGCCAAAGATGGCATTGTCCTTGATGTTACAAACTATGCAATAATTTAATTTTTTTATACTCTTTGGACTCTTTATGCCTCAACTTAGCCTTGTTTGCTGTAGCCTTTAAGCCTTGTACTTTTGTTTGAAGTATGTCAGGTACAATTAAACTTGAAGAATAATATTAGAACCTTCCAGTGATCTTTGCTTCTCACTCATGATCTTATGTTGCTTTTTACAGATGGGAACATCACCAGCAACTCCCAATACATCCTTGACCTTGAGACTCATGTAATTGATGAAGGGATGGGATCCAGTAGTATATTTCTTGGCATGGTTATCTGTTGGAGATAATAGACCAATAAAAATATACTGTGGATTCTGCTGTCTGGGTCCCTCTTTGCTCTGAGCATAGGCTGTTTAGAACTCAGTTTTCTGTCTCTTTATTTCTCATTACTTGACATAATAAAGAAAATGAAATATATTGAGTGGATGCCTGTCTGTCTCCCCTGCTCCCTTTGTTTTTCAATTTCTTCTATAAAAGGGGTAAAATGAGAGCCCAGTAAATATAGCTGAGGGAATGGAGCCTGTGTTGTTGCTACACTGCACATATTCTTATAGCCTTCTAAATCGTAAAATGTTAACAGCAAAACTAAATCTTGACATGTTGATAGCTGAAACCATACTGCAATATGGCACATCAATTGCCTGTTATGTTTTTGAAAACCAAAAAATATTCTCTGCTGTACCATTAACATAAATCAAACTGGTGAAATCGCTTGAATACTCCAGGTGTTGTCCCCCCTCTTTTTTTTTTTTTCAGATGGCACGTTCATTGATGTCAGTTCAGAAGGGGGAAGGAATATCAGATAGGTGGTAGATATGCTGTGGGGTTTTGCATACAAATCAAACTCAATAAGCTTGTCAGATGAACATTTCACATTAGCTAAAATAATAACCTGTCACAAGACTTTAAATAGTTTATTTTTCCCATGTTTCAGGAGAGCACTGTAGCGCCATAAGTATCACAGCTGCGTTTTTTAAGAGAACAAATAGTTTTAAAAGATTTCCATCATCCTATAGCTTTCCAGATGTGAGTTACAGCACTGCCGTGAGCAAGGAAAAGTACTAGGTTTAACAGAACTTAGGAAATGGTTCGTCATAGATACGTTTTCGAAACACTGAAGAACTGGAAAAATACTGGGAGTAATATTTGGTCCCAGGTGGCAATATTCATTAATTTTTAAACATACACATAATTGACAATTTTCCTGTTTTTGATATTTGGAAGGCTGAGCATAATACCCGAAGCAAACAGGGTCAAGACCTCAGCATCCTCTCTGCTAACCACAAGTGGTTGATTTTGTTCAAAGCTGCTCTATCCTCTCACTGTGATGAATATTTTAATCCCTAAAGGTGGCAGCAGCCCATATTTGGAACTCTTTCGTTTTGTAAATGAACAGAGCTCTAAAAAACCTCATGAGTTCAAATGAGGTAATCAGACTCTGAATTTGTTTCTCATGAGATCGCTTTTATATGTTGTACTAGTCCACTGGATGACTAATGTTTATTTTTTTGATGCCCATCTGTGCCACCTGGCACTGTTCTCCTCCCCAAGTCTTATCCTTCTACATGCTCTGTTTTCTTTTGTGCTGAGACATCTTTTGTTGCTGGGTTTGGGTATCGAACGAGGTATTAATGAATAATTATATTGAAGAAGTAGATCCACCATCTCTTAATCATAGGTCACTCTGACTCTCCTGATGATGCCTGGGACTCCTCCAGTGTGTAAGTCTAGGTTGTGGAGATATAAACAAACACCCAGTGACTTCACTGAAAGGCTTGTAATCTCTAGTTACATAGGGCAAATCACTCAAATATTCAGAACCCAAGATCATTAACATAAACCAGCTGCTCTTGGTTGATTCCGACTCATAGCAGCCCTGTAGGACAGAGCAGAGCTGCCCCATAGTGTCTTCAAGGCTGTAATCCTTGCAGAAGCAGATTGCTACATCTTATTTCCACGGAGGGTTGGTGTGTTTGAACCATCAATCTTTAGGTTGGCAGCCTCGCACTTAATCATTGCACCACAAGGAATCCTCAGTTACCATGTAAAAATGAAAATAAAACAGGTGGAAAGAAAACAGAATCTTGAAGGTTCAGAAACACACAATATGGCAGAAATGTAACCAATCGTGCACCCTGAAGAATGAACTGATTTTGCCATAGAAAGGTGGAAGTCAGACAGGGAATTCCAGGTAAAGAGAATATGAATAAAAGGCACAGTAATTCATCAAAGTTCCATTTGAGGCTGTGCACATAACATATCTTTGAAACGTGGGGAGATGACAGCAGGAAGTAGGAGATAAGTTTGGGAAGGAAAGTTAGAATAATATACTATAGCAGGCAAATGGCTGAGTGCAGAATTTAGATTAATTCAGATAACTAATAAAGTTTGAAATGAAGGCTTTTAAGAAGAGCACTAATATGAATTCATATAGAATTTAGGAAGTTTTTTAATATGGTATAAAAGATTAACAGGTAGAAATTTTTTTTTTTTTTTTTATACAGGATGCATAATTCTGTTGTTTTTTCCCTGCAGAGAACTGAGTTCTAAGAATTGCTGTTTTTTTTTTTTTTTAAAGAGCAGTAAAAAATTTTTCCATCTTAAATTGTGTCACTAACTAGTTGCATCATGTCTTTGAGCAAGTAACATGTCTATATTTATCCATTCGGTACAACAACTGGTAATATTCACTGGCAGTTTTCTAAGCTTTTAAATGATATGCTTCACACTGTATCCCTATGTGAATGGCCTGTCTGCACTTGATAAATAGACGTGGATAAATATAAATGGATTTTCCAAGGTGTCTAAATAACAGCATACTTTAAGTAAAGAAAAATATGACCACTGACAAACACCATGGTATGAGGGTGATACTGGCTATGTTTACTTAAAAACTGTTCTTACATTATACAGATTTTGAGCTAAACAACAAACAAACAAACACAAAGGGTATGTCTGATGTCTGTAATTAGAGAAGAGGGTTTCTATTATTTTGGGGTAAGGGGTACTTAGCATCTACCTTGACTATCTTTAAAACTCTATGCAAATTGAAAGTTTTAGCTCTTATTACAGGTAATGTCATTTGCCTACACAATATCAATTTTCCTTTGTCTTCTAAAATACTTGCTTGGGTCAGCAATACCCCAAGCTAATTTTATTTAATTATTTTCTATACCTCAGCACTTCATGTATAGCTATGAGTGGCCACTTGATAGATTTTTGGCCAATGAGATTTAAGTAGGTGACTTGTGGGGAGACTTCTTGTTCCTTTAATAACAGTTTTACTGAGATTTAAAACACTGATTAAAATTTTAAAATTCAGTAGTTTTTAGTATATTCCCATAATTGTACAGCTATTAACACAATCACTTTTAGAGCATTGTCGTCAATCCAAAAAGAGAACCTGTGTCCCTTACCTTCAAACTCCCCACATCCCTAGACAACCAGTATAGGTTTCTAAGGATTTCCTTCTCTATGTATTTGACTATTTTGGACATTTCATATAAACAGAGTCATACAATATGTATAATGTTTTCATTGCATCCCTATTGTAGCATGTACGAATATTTTATTCCCTTTTATTGCTGAATAATATTCCATTTTAGGAATATGCTATACTGTATTTACTTATCAGTTGGCAGATATGTAAGTCATCTCATTTTCTGGCTATTAAGGATCATGCTACTCTGAGCATCCTTGTGCAAGCGTTTGTGTGTACATAGGTTTTCATTTCTCTTGGGCATATCTATAGGAATAGAATTGGTGGGTCGTATAGGAACGCTGTATTTAACTTTTTGAGGAGACGCCGTGAGGTTTCTAATTTCTCTACATCCTTGTCAACACTTTTTAATGTCTTCTTTATTATAGATACACAAATTGGTATCTCATTGTGGTTTTGACTTTAATTTCCTTGATGCCTAAAAGTATAGCACACCTATTCATGTGCTTATTGACAATTTCTATGTCCTCTTCAAAGAAATGTCTGTCACATCTGTGCCGTAAGTGGTTGGCTCAGCAGGTCTGAGATGTTCAAACCTTACCCGTCTCATAGGAAACTCTGGACCTTAACCTTATCCTGGGAGATAATCTCTAGGCCTTACAAATATCCTGACTGATAAAAGTATTTTTGTTTACCTGATGGCTTGGGCTACACCAGATTATATATGCTAAAAATATAAGTTTTGGTGGTGGACCTCACCCATTCTGTTGGTTCTCTTCTCACTTTTTTGGTTTTGAGGCAGTCAAATTTATTTTTTTTCTTTTGTCACTATGCTTTTGGTGCTGTATCTAAGAAGGCTGTTCCTAACCCAATGTCAGGAAGATTTATTCCCATATTTTCTTGGAATGTTTTAGTTTTAGGTCTTACATTTAGGTATTTGATACATTTTGAGTTAATTTTAGGGTATGGTGTGAGAAAATTTTCCAACTTCATTTTTTTTGCATATAAATGTCCAGTTTTCTCAGAAACATTTTTTAGAAAAACTATTCTTTCTCCATTAAATTATTTTGACATCTTTGTTGAAAATCAATTGACTGTAAGGCTTATTTCTGGACTCTCATCTGTATTCCATTGATCTATATGTCTATCCTTATGTTAGAATCACATCGTGTATGTTTCTGTAGCTTTGTAGTAAGTTTGAAATCTGGAAGTGTTAGTCCTCCAACTTTGTTCTTCTTTTTAATAGTGTTTTGGCTATTGTAAATCCTTTGAATTCCATATGAATTTTAGGATGAATTTCTGCAAAAAAATAAAACTGAAAAAGGCAACTAGGACTTCTATAAGAATTGTATTCAATCTGTCGATTGATAGAACAATTTAGAGACTATTTCCAGCTCAGCAATTTTAAATATTTCAATCTATGGACGTGGAAATCTTTACATTCATTTACTTCTTCTTTAAGTACTTTCAACAGCTTTCTTTGTAGTATGAGATTGCACTTCTTTTCAACAATTTGATCCTCAGTATTATTTTGACTGCTGTTCTTAGTGGAATCATTTTCTTAATTTCATTTTTGCATTGTTAATGCATAGAAATACCACTGACTTTTATATTGATCTTGTACCGTGAAACCTTGCTTTTCACTTACTTTCTGTATATGGTGTAAGGTAAGGGTCCAACTTTGTTCTTACTCAGATGGATATCCAGTTATACCGGCATCATTTTTTGAAGATCCTGTTCTTTGGCCACTGTATGCCTCTGGCACCCTTGTCAAAAATCACTTCATCACAGATGTTAGGGTTTACTCCTGGGCTCTCAATTCTATTTCATCAGTCTATATGTCTATCCCTATGTCAGTACCATGCTGTTTTGATGAATGTAGCTTTGTAGTAAGTTTTGAAGTTTAGAACTGTAAGTCCCTGACTTTATTCTTTGTTTTTACAATATTGATTTTGGTATTCTATTCCTTTAAATTCTATATGGATTTTAGAGTGAACTTTTCCATTTCTGCAATGAAAACACCATTGGGATTTTGATAACCATGTCATTGAATGCATGTATCACTTGAGGTGTTACTGTCATCTTAGCAATATTAAGTCTTCCCATCCATGAACACAAGATGTTTCCGTTCATTTAAATCTTCTTTAGTGTATTTCAACAATATTTTGTAGTTTTATTTGTACAAGGCATGTGCCCCTTGGTTAAGTTTATTCCAAAGCATTTTATTCTTTCGCATGATATGGTAAATTGAATTTGTTTCTTCATAACTTTTTAGAATTTTCTTTTTTAGTGTATAGAAATACAACTGATTTTTCATTTTCATTTTGTATCCTGTAATTTTACTGTATTCATTTATTAGCTCTAACATTTTGTGTTTGTGTGTGTGCGTGTGTGTTTGTCTGTATGTGTGTATTCTTCAGGGTCTCCATATATAAGATCATGCCATCTGTGAATAAAGATTATTTTATCTCTCTAATTCTAATTTGGATGGCTTTTATTTATGTTTTATCTAATTACTCTCACTAGAACCTCCAGTACTATTTCGAATTGTCATTGTTGTTGTTGGTTGATGTTGGGTCAATTCCAATTCAGGGCAACCCCATGTGTGCAGAGTAGAATTGCTCCAGAGGGTTTTCACACCTGTGATCTTTCAGAAGCATCTTGCCAGGTTTATCTTCTGAGGTGCCTCTGGAAATGGCAAAACCAAGCATCTTTGCGTTTTTCATGATCACAAGGGAAAATATTTCAGTCTTTCACCATTGAGTATGATGTTAGTGGTGGGTTTTTAACAAATAAGCTTTGTCATGTTAGGGTAGTTCTCTTCTATTCCAAGTTTATTGGGCTCTGGCCCCATGCAGTGAGTTAGGAAGTGTTTCCTCTTCGTTTACTTAATTTTTTTGAAGAGTTTGAGAAAAATCAATATTAACACTTCTTTAAATATTCTTAAGTATGTTTTGGTAGTTTCTGTGTTTCCAGAATTTTTCATTTCATCTAAGTTATCCAATTTGTTGACATACAGTTGTTCATTGTAATGTCATTATCCTTTATATTTCCGTATTACAGGTAGTAATGTACTTTCATTTATGATTTTAGACCTTCGAAGCTTTCTTTTTTTCTTAGTTAATCTAACTAAAGATTTTTCAATTTTATTGATCTTTTAAAATAACTAACTTATGATTTTATTGATGTTGTCTATTGTTTTCCAATTTTCTTTTTCCTTTTTCTCCACTCAGAGTTTTATTATTTCTTTCTTTTTCCTGTGTTTGGATTTAGTTTGCCCTTCTGTTTCTAGTTCCTTAGAGTGTACAATTAGTTTATTGATTTGTGATGTTTCTTTTTTACTGGAGATATTTAGAGCTATAAATAACACTTTCAGCATGGCGTTCACTACATTTTACAAGTTTTGGTATGTTGTGTTCTTGTTTTCATTCATTTTTAGGTATTTTCTCATTCACCTTGTGATTTCTTCTTTTAGCTACTTATTTTCAAGGCTATGTAATTTAAGTTCCAATATTTGTATAATTTCAAACTTTATAAGATGCTTTAAAACTTGTTTTGTGGTTTAACATATAGTCTATCCTGATGAGTGCTCCATGTACATTCAAGAAGAATGTGTATTCTACAATTTTCAGGTACAGTATTCTCTAACTGTTAGGTCTGATTGATTCATAGTATCGTTGTTGTTATTGTTAGGTGCCATCGAGTCGGTTCCAACACATAGCGACCCTATGTACCACAGGATGAAACACTGCCTGGCCCTGTGCCATGCCCACAATCATTGTTATGCTTGAGCCCACTGTTGAAGTCACTGTGTCAATCCATCTCGTTGGGGGTCTTCCTCTTTTCCACTGACCCTGTACTTTACCGGAAACCCTGGTGGCATAGTGGTTAAGAGCTACAGCTACTAAAGAAAAGGTCAGCAGTTCGAATCCACCAGGCACTCCTTGAAAACCCTATGGGGCATTTCTATTCTGTCCTATAGGGTTGCTATGAGTCAGAATCAACTCGATGGCAAGTGGTTTGATTTTTGGCTTTGTACTTTACTAAGCATGATGTCCTTCTCCAGGGACTGATTCCTCCTGATAATATGTCCAAAGTATGTCAGACATAGTTTCATCATCCTTGCTTCTAAGGAACATTCTGATTGTACTTCTCCTAAGACAGACTGGTTCTTTTGTCAGTCCCCGGTATAACCAATATTCTTCACCAACACCACAATTCAAAGGCATTAATTCTTCTTTGATCTTCCTTATTCATTGCCTAGCTTTCAGATGCATATGAGGTGATTGAAAATACCATAGCTTGTGTCAGGTGCACCTTAGTCTCCAAGGTGACATCTTTGTTTTCAACACTTTAAAGAGATCCTTTGCAGCACGTTTGCCCAATGCAATGCATCTTTTGATTTCTTGACTACTGCTTCCGTGGATGTTGATTATGGATTCAGGTAAAATGAAATCCATCACAACTTCAATCTTTTCTCCATTTATCATATTGTTGCTTACTGGGCCTGCTGTGAGGATTTTTGTTTTCTTTATGTTGAGGTGTAATCCATATTGAAGTCTGTAGTCTTTGATCTTCATCAGTAGGCGCTTCAAGTCTTCTTCACTTTCAGCAAGCAAGGTTGTGTCTTCTGCATATAACAGGTTGATAATGAGTCTTCCTCCAATCCTGATGCCCTGTTCTTCTTCATATAATCCAGTTTCTTGGAGTATTTTCTCAGCATACAGCTCAGCATACAGATTGAATAGGTATGGTGAAAGGACACAACTCTGACGCACTCCTTTCCTGACTTTAAGCCATGCGGTATCACCTTGTTCTGTCAGAAAAACTACCTCTTGATCTAGATACAGGTCCTCATGAGCACAACTAAGTGTTCTGGAAGTCCCATTCTTCAAAATATTATCCGTAATTTGTTATGGTCCACACAGTAGAATGCCTTTACATAGTCAATAAAGCACAGTTGAACATTCTTCTGGTATTCTCTGCTTTCAGCCAGAATCCACCTGATATCAGCAATGATATTCCTGGTTCCACGTCCTCTTCTGAATCTGGTCTGAATTTCTGGCACCTCTCTGTTAATATACTGCCCCAGCCACTTTTGAATGATCTTCAGCAAAGTTTTCCCTGGATGTGATATTAATGATATTGTTCGATAATTTCTGCATCCAGTTGGGTCGCCTTTCTTGGGAATCGGCATAAATATGGATCTCTTCCAGTTGGTTGGCCTGGTAGTTGCCTTCCAAATTTCTTGGCACAGACGAGTGAGTACTTCCAGTACTGCATCCATTTGTTTACACATCTCAATTGAAATTCTTTCGATTCCTGGAGTCTTGCTTTTCACCAGTGCCTTCAGTGCAGCTTGGACTCCTTCCTTCAGTACCATCAGTTCCTGATCATATGCTACCTCTTATAACGGTTGAATGTTGACCAATTCTTTATGGTATAATGACTCTTTGTGTACCTTCCATCTTATTTTGACTCTTCCTGTGCCATTTAATATTTTCCCCATGGAACCCTTCGCTGTTGCAACTCAACGTTTGAATTTTTTCTTCAGTTCTTTCAGCTTAAGAAATCCTGAGGGTGTTCTTCCCTTTTGGTTTTTTATCTCTAGCTCTTTCTAAATGTTGTTATAATGCTTTGTCTTCTCAAGCCACCCTTTGAAATCTTCTGTTCAGTTCCTTTACTTCATCATTTCTTTCTTTTGCTTTAGCTGCTCAACATTCAAGAGCAAGTTTCAGAGTCTCTTTTGACACCCATTTTGGTCTTTTTTTTTTTCTCTCCTGTCTTTTTAATGACCTCTTGCTTTCTTCATGTGTGATGTCCTTGATGTCATTCCACAATGTGGCTTGTCCTCAGTCATCAGTGTTCAAAGCTTCAAATCTATTCTTGAGAATATCTCTAAATTCAGGTGGGATATACTCAAGGTCATACTTTGGCTCCCGTTGACTTGTTCTAATTTTCTTCAGTTTCAACTTGAACTTGCAATAGTATTGTTAGAGTCATTTATTTCCTTAATTGCAGTTTGTATGATTTTTTTTATTGATTATTATAAAGTGGAAGTTCCCAACTATTACTGTAGAACTTTCTATTTCTCCTTCATTCTACCAATTTTTGTTTTATATATATATACATGCATGTATATATGTATACATATATATCTCTTTCTATATTGGGGCTCTGTTGTTAGGTGCATAAAGTTTTATTATTGTTATGTTGCTATATCATCTTGATGGAGTGATTATTTTATCAGTATATAATCCTACTTTGATTCTTGTCAAATTTTTGGACTAAAAATCTATATTGTCTGATAATAATATAGTCACCCCACCTCTCTTTTGGTTGCAATTTATTCGGAATATATTTTATTCATTCTTTTACTTCAAACTCTTTGTGTCTTTGTATCTAAAATGAATCTCTTATAGACAGCATATAGATGAGTCATGTTTATTTATCCATTCTACCACTATCTCTCTGTTAATTTTAGAATTAATTTATTTACATTTAAAGTAATTCTTGATGAGAAAGGATTTATTCTATTATTTAGCTGTTTTATGTATGTATATCTTATATATAATTTTTGTTCCTCAATTCCTCCATTACTATCCCTTGTATATGATGAGTCCCTTCTCTCTTGCCATTTTCAAGGCTTTCTCTTTGTCTTTTGCTTATGACAATTAGACTATAATGCACCTCAGTGTGGATCCCTTTGAATTTATTCTGTTTAGAGTACACTACACTGAGCTTCTGGGATATTTAGATTTGTGTCCCAGGTGGATGGACTGAGATGCTTGCTTTTGTTTCAGCCCTCTCAGTCTGAAGCAACTCCCCAACAGTATCTATTGGAAGATTTAGAGACTTTTTTTTTTTTTTTAATTTTTTTTTGTTGCAGGCATTTAAGAAAATCTCAACAAGTATCAGGCTGACTGCTGTTAATGAAACAGAAACTTTAGTGACCACACAGAAACAGTAATACAGACTTTGCAAAAATCATTTGGAAAAATCACTATACAAACTGTTGTCTGCAGTACTCAACAAGTAACAAAAGTGATCTCTGAGGAGGGAGGGAATCTCTTTTCAGAGTTACAACATTATAAATATCTAAATGTTCAGTTGTCAACAAAAACCTAAAAAGCACAAAAAAAACTAAAACACATGTCTCATTCAAAGTACAAAAGAATTTGACAGTTTATCTCAGAAAAAGCAAAACTTTATAGTTACTAAAGACATTGAATTAACTGACTTAAATATGCCAACTGAGCTAAATAAAGCCACAGAAAAAGAGCTAAAATATCAAAAGAAAAAGACAAAGAAAAAAATCTAGAAAACCAGCAAGACAAAATAATTCAACAGATACAAGGGAACTGCAATAAAATTACAACTAACTTCTGATCAGAAACAATTACGGTCAGAAGGCAGTAGAATGATATATTTAAATGCTAAAAGAATTAAAGTTGTCTACAAAGAATCTTACGTCCAGGAAAACTGTCTTTCAGAAACTAAGGCAAAATAAAGATATTCCCAGATAAAACCTGAGAGAATGTTTCCAGCAAGTTGCCTTTAAGAAATACTAAAGTAGGTTCTTCATTACTGAGGGAGTGGCCCACTTCCATTGGAGTAATACTGCTTTAAGAGAATGTTGCTTGGTTGAAGCAGCAGATGCTGGCATTCTCAGCTTGTCTTTCCCACTGTGGAACCTAACCTTATGGGCAAGTTGGGAAAGGTTAGTGAAGGCCGCCCCATTCCAGGATAGTCTAAAACAAAATGTCTCATCCTTGGTCCATATGACTGTTACTGTGCATTCTGAGCCCTGTGGATGGAAGCTTCCACATTTCTCTTGCTTAATTGAAAGTTTGTATTTTCTCCAGAAAAAATTGCTGATAGGAGAGCTTATTTTGCCCTTCTCAGCTGTCACTGTCTCCCTATCGTGCATAGAATGTTCAGCAATTGACCATTCTTAACTCTCACATTCAGGAGCCCTGGTGGCACAGTGGTTAAGGTCTAGGCTGCTAACCGAAAGGTCAGCAGTTCAAATCCACCAGCCACTCCTTGGAAACTATATGGGACAGTTCTACTCTGTCCTATAGGGTAGCTATGAGTTGGAATTGACTCAAGAGCAAGGGGTTTGTTTTTGGGGGGGTATCCTCATATTTGGCTTGCAAGATTTCTATTTCCTTCCCACTGGTTTGTGGGAGAATAAAGAAAGGGTATTAAGAGTCATCTGTTTTTATTACATACAATATAAATCTCTGCTTCTGTATAAAGTTCTGCTTACTGAGGGGAAAAAAACCTTGTGCAAGTTTTGCTTCTAAAACTAAAAGAATTATCTATTACCATATATACCTAAAGGCCATAACTAAGCTAAATATAAAGGGCAAAGAAGTATGGAAAAGAGTCATGCCTGAGTGTCTTGAAGGTTTCACAGAGAAGCTGACATATAAGAAAAAAAAAAAAATTTTTTTTCAAGCAAAGAACTGCAAGGAAGGAAATTCCAGGCCAAAGAAATGGCATGTTTCTTGGTGTGGGAGATTGAAAAGTCCTGGCTGGAGTTAGACCTCTGGGGACATCATACAGGAAAAGGAAAGGGGATTGAGGATTGAGCACATTCAGGCCAAATTATAACTACTGTTGTCAGAAGATTAAAATTTGATAACAAGAGTGCTTTTCGTAGATGTCATTTTCCAATTTTGCTCAGTCCACGAGAAGCAGAGGGCTTTGCTGGTTCTATGACTAAAAACATTGATCTTTATTTCTTAATTCAACAAAGCTTTTGCTTGCCTCTCTTCTTAAATATTTGCTTCCTGAAAAAAATATTTTAATTATTTACAACTAGGTAGTTTATTCCAAAGGTATTTTGGTGCATAACCTCACATTATCAGTTTTTTTTTTTTTTTAATATAACTTTCTCATAAAATTAGAGGCATACTGCAAAAACAGCAAAGTGCTCAAAACAGGAAATTCTTCTTAAGCCAATGTGTCATTAACTCATGATATTCACCACTGCCTGAGAACATTGAAGTGGATCAGAATATTTTTAAATGAGATCATAAATTCCCATGAAGTAAACTAGGTATTAAGGTTATAACTTTATAACAAACTCAAACAAAACATAAATCCTTAGGCAGCAATAACCAAAGTGACCAGTAAGTATATCATGGACTAAATAGCCTTCTGAAATCATAGTATAATTTTATATTGTTTGCATAAAAATTGAAAAATCTTTGAAACTCACTTATTTATGGTTCCTGGTTATCTTTTTATTGCTTTATTAAAATAGTCAGCATTTGCATTGTAGTGTTTATAGCCTGGAGCGTTGGTGGCACAGTGGTTAAGAGCTACAGCTATTAACCAAAGGTCAGCAGTTCGGATCTACCAGCGCTCCTTGGAAACTCCATGGAGCAGATCTACTCTGTCCTATAGGGTCTCCATGAATCGGAATCCACTCAACAGCAACAGGTTTGCTTTGTTTTGGTTTGGTTTTGGTTTACAGTCTACCATGTGAATTTTTTACACAGAACAATTTTTATCTTTACAGTAACTTTGATTTGTACAGTAGCACTATAATATTTTTTATCATCTCCCTTTTACTAATGATGAAATTAAGACTAAACATGGTAGTGACTTACTCAGATGTAAACATTAGCATACACTAATAAAATGAATGAAAATTTTCAAAACAACCTTAAAATCTTTTATTAAAATTTAGATTTTTTTATATAAAAAACAAATAAAATATTACAAGACATTTAGGATAAAAATATATAAACTGGATGTAGGTTATATATTTTAACTAAAACTAGAAACTCAGAAGGCTATATATGACAAACAAATGTTTAAAAATTGTATGCCAAAAGTCAATAGACAAAATTTGAATTTAAGAAAAAAATGCTCATAATACGTATAACAAATTAGGGATCCGTATCTATTATATAAATGTAAACTGAAAAGAAAAATATCTAACACTTTGTTTATACTCATTAAAGCGGCAAAATTTAAAAAATAAGAACAATAACATCTATTACATGTTGGAATGTAATGATGTACTGGGATGTCTTATGTTTAAGCTCTTTTAAGAACTCTATCGGTGACCATTAAAACTAAGAATACATATTCGCTTCAGCACTATAATCATGAGGCTGTTGACTTATTCCATAATAATAAAACCAAAATTGGTAGATACAGGTACATAATCCCTATCATAGTATTATTTATAGTGGGGTGGGTAAGTGGAAAAGTGAATATCCAATCAGCAGGAAATGATTGAATAAAACGTGGAGCATACGTAAAGTAGAATGTTAGGCATCTATTAATGTATAACCTAAACTATTGCCACTGAGCTGATTCCGACTCATAGCAACCCTATAGAACAGAGTAGAACTGCCCTACAGTGTTTTCAAGGCCATAAATCTTGATGGAAGCAGACTGTCGCATCTTTTTTTCCCACAGAGCAGCCAGTAGAGTTTGAACCACTAATCTTCCAGTTAGCAGCAGGATGCTGTGCCCCAGTGCCACCAGGGCTCCTTCTTGGTAGTCTGCTCCTGTAAATATTACAGCCTAAAAAAAACTGTGGAGAGTTATACTCTGTCACATGGGGTCCCTAAGAATCAAATATAGACTCAATGGCACCTAACAACAGCACATTAAAGTAAAAAAGTGTATTAATTAGGGCTGTCTCAGATGACTCAGAGGAGTTTCCAAGTGTGTCGTTCAATAAGAAAATGAAGATGTGGAAAAGTTTGTTTGATTTTACCTCATTTTAGAGAAAAGTAATATTTGTATACGTGAATATACATCTGTGTACCTCTGTATATACTATATGAAAATAGAGGAGTGTATGAACATATATTTATGAGGATGGTGACATGGAAAATAGGGAGTGTGAGGGTTAATTTTGTGTCAACTTGGCTAGACCATGGTGCCAAGTTGTTTAGCCAAATACTAGTCTAGATATTTCTGTGAAGATAGATAGATAGCTTGTTTCTTTTTCTCTGGAGAACCTTCACTAATACAGGGAAGAAGAGACTGATTTGGGTAAAACAGGAGGTGGAAGTGTCCAAGTAAGACAGGAAAATGTTAAACAGCCTGCTTAAAAAAATTAAAAATTTTCAAATATAAAGAAATTTTGTGAAAAAAGGTATGAAAAAAATTAATATTATAATGATTAACACCATTACCATTGTTTTTAGCCAATAATGTTTTGTCTACTACTTAACGTATAACAAAATGAGCAAAGTTGACTTTGTTCAGAACAAAACTTTAATATCAATGCTCAGTTATAATTTTTTATAGAAATAGTAGAAACATATGAAAAAGAAGTGTGAACATGATTTACACAACTTCAGAATATTTCTGTCATTTGATATGATTTTGTTAGTTTCTTGTTTCTATCTGATATTAGATCATTGCATAAGTTTACTTACTACAAAATTAATACCATTCCCCATGCCTCCATATATGTTTTTCAGTTCCTGAGTGGTAAAAAAAGTTACACTTGCAGCTGCTAACTGAAAAGAGATGAGCAACACATCTACATGTACATTTCACAAGAGCAAGAATGGTGCTCTGAATAGTTTTCTTAAACCAAAAATGATTCAAGAGCTAGGATTATGTGATCAAAGGTAAAGTCATAGAGCTATGAATTTAATATTATTGTTAAAATCTATATACTTAAACTATATTATTTTTCAAGTACCTAAAAGCTAACCTTATAAACATTGCCAGTGGAATTTTAAGTTAGGAAAACTGAGAATAATTGTAATATAGTTCAGAATTTCAGGAAGTAAATACTCCATTTAAATTTGCTTTGGTCATTGACATTATGGAAAGCTTTAAACTTGTTGAGAAATGCATTGTTGAATGTCACACAACCTCTGTCAACCCTCTACAAAAATGAAAAAGGGCAAAGAATAATGAGGCAGAGAATAAGTGCACGCTATTAGCTATACTTTGCAACCTTTTCCCTAAGTTTTGTCACAACCTGGATATGCCTGGGGGGAATGTTGTGTGGATAAACATCATCCTCTATATGTATCACGACAGAAAGAAAATTGAGAACTGGGCATGAAAAGACTCACCTCTTAACCTTACCCCACGTTTTCAATGCTAGCCCTCCTTACTTCCCGGAATTTAATTAAGGCAGTGGTATGATAAATCATGGAGCCCTGGTGATGGCAGTGGTTAAAGGCTTGGCTGCTAACCGAAATGTTGGTGTTTCAAAACCACAAGCAGCTCCTGAGAGAAAGATGTGGCAATCTGCTTCTCTAAAGATTTACAGCCTTGGAAACCCTAAGGGGCAGTTTTACTCTGTCCAATAGAGCCAGTAAGAGTAGGAATTGACTCAATGGCAGTGGGGCAGTGGGTTTGGTTTTATGATAAATCAGGCAGTGTTTTTTTTTTTAAACTGTACTAGATAGAAATCTGCACATTTATGTACTAATTCCACGTAGTTCAGTCACAAAAGTAGGCTCCTTACAAATTAGGTCTGAAAAGTTTATCCAGAAAGAAGTTGCAGACTTTGCCACTATATTTTTAAATATAGAAAAAAAAAAAGATGGCTGACCAGAAGAATGGATATATTAAAAAAAAAAAAAAATTATTGGATGGAACCAAATATTTTAGTAATGGAAATAAGAGCTCTCAAACTCCATGAAATTCTTTAACTCCGTGAAATTAATCTTACCACATCTCAAAAATATTGATTAAACTGCAGTCATAAATTACAGGAAAAATACCATTTTCATTAAAGGGAGTGAAGTGACTATATTGAAGAACTTCTATTCATAAAATAAATTAATAGAGGTCTCCAGGCTAAAGAACTTTGAAGTTTCTAGATATATGGTCACAGTGAGCAGCACTCAGTTAATTTGTTTATTGCACTAAAATGCTCGCATGAATCTCAATATAGCAAAAGAAAAAGGGCTAACAGATCCATTACCCTTTTCAAGTGAATGATTAATGCTTAGAAGAAGAATAATTTAGATTATATATATATTTTACACTGTTTCTAGTTTTTACAAAACATGTAAATATAGACTCTCTAGTTTTATACTATGCAATGAATCTATGAAAGCCATGGCAATATAGAAAAAGCCATCACCTTAATAACTCTAGCATAGTGATTTGTAATAGACGTTTAAGGCCCATCAATCTTAAAATATTTTGTCAGCAAACCTACTAAATGATTTTCTTATAAAATACTAAATAACTGTTTATGCACATATGTGCGTGTTTAGGAGGAAGGGATATGGGTTGTAAAGTACAGTAATTCAGAAACGTTGCTTTTTTTCTGGTGTGCTGACAGGACCAGTAGATGTAGGTATTAATTAAAAATTGAATTGCTCATGTGCACCTTGATTGGCAGCGAGGGAGCAGAAATTCTGGCTTTCCCTCTAGCACATGAAGTTTTGTGTTATTATCAGTTTACCACAAAGCTTCGAGTGGTAGTTAACACTCATTTGGAAGTCTGTATACTCTTGTTCAGATTTACAACACAGAAAAAGGACTGAACTTGCTGGGAAAGTATACTATTTCAACCTGATGTCCAGCTCAAGCTCTAGTCAGACACTAGACCCAACAAATTCATCAAATTCTTACCCACAACAAACAAAAAACACTGGATTCTCAGAGGGTTAAATGACCATATTAGGTAGGGTGCATAAAGCTAAATCTTTCAAATAAATGATTTGTTAGAGAGAGTTTAGGTTCCCCTCACAGGATCACTTGAGTCAAAATGAGAAGAAACAGCTTCAAACATCCAGTAAAAATGAGAACATAGGATGTACAAAATTTGAATCTAGGAAAATTGGATATTGTCAAAAATGAAATGGAACACATAAACATTCATATCCTAGGCATTAGTGAGCTGAAATGGACCGGGATTGGCCATTATGAAACAAACAATCATATGCTCTACTTATGGCGGGAATGTCAACTTGAAGAGGAATGGCTTTGCATTCATTGTCAAAAAGAACACTTCAAGATCTACCCTGAAGCACAACCCCGTCAGTGATAGGATAATATCCATAGGCCTACAAGGAAGACCAGTTAATATGACTATTATTCAAATTTAATCACCAACCACTAAGACCAAAGATGAAGAAAATGAAGATTTTTACCAGTTTTTGCAGTCTGAAATTGATTAAACATGCAATCAAGATGCATTGATAATTGCTGGTGACTGGAACAGGAAAGTTGAAACAAGAAGGATTGGTAGTTGGAAAATATCACCTTGGTGACAGAAATGATGCTGGAGAGTGCATGACAGAAATTTGCAAGACCAACGACTTCTTCATTGCAAATACATTTTGTCACCAACATCAATGGTGATTATACACGTGGACCTTGACGGATGGAACACACACAATCAAGTCGACTACATCTGTAGAAACAGATGATAGAAAAGCTTAATATCATCAGTGAGAACAAGGCCAGGGGGTGACTGTGGAACAGACTGGCAATTGCTCCTACGCAAGTTCAAGTTGAAACTGAAGAAAATTCGAACAAGTAGACAAGAGTCAAAGTATGACCTTCAGCATATCCTATTTGAATTTGGAGACCATCTGAAGAATAGATTTGATGTGTTGAACACTAAAGACCAAAGACCAGAAGAGTTGTGAAACGACATCAAGGACATCACACATGAAGAAATCAAAAGGTCATCAAAAAGATACGAAAGAAAGAAAAGACTCTGAAACTTGCTATTGAACATGGAGCAGCTAAAGAAAAAGGAAGAAATGGTGAAGTAAAGGAGCTGAACAGATGATTCCAAAGTGTGTCACAAGAAGACAAAAAAGTGTTATAATGACATGTGCAAAGACCTGGAGATAGAAAACCAAAAGAGAAGAACATGCTCGGCATTTCTCAAGCTGAAAGAACTGAACAATAAATTTAAGCCTCAAGTTGCAATATGGAAGGCTTCTATAGGGAAAATATTAAATGACTCAGAAAACATTAAAAGAAGTTGGAAGGAATACACAGAGTCACTATACCGAAAAGAATTGGTTGATGTTCAACCATTTCAGGAGATAGCACCTGATCAGGAACCAATGGTACTGAAGAAAGAAGTCCAAGCTTCACTGAAGGCATTGGAGAAAAGCAAGACTTCAGGAGTTGACAGAATATCAATTGAGATGTTTCAACAAACAGAGGCAGCCCTGGAAGTACTCGCTTTTCTGTGCGAGAAATTTGGAAGACAGCTACCTGGCCAACCAACTGGAAGAAATCTATATTTATGCCTTTTCCCAAGAAAGGTGATCCCACCAAATAAGGAAATTACTGAACAATATCATTATTATTACACACAAGTAAAATTTTGCTTAAGATCATTCGAAAGCGGCCATAGCTGTATATCAGCAGTGAACTGTGAGAAATTCAAGCTGGATTCAGAAGAAGACATGGAACTAGGGATATATTGCTGATGTCAGATGGATTCTGGCTGAAAGCAGAAAATAGCGGAAAGATGTTTACCTGTGTTTTATTGACTATGCAAAGGCATTAGACTCTGTGGGTCATAACAAATTATGGATAACATTACAAAGAATGGGAATTCCAGAACACTTAATTGTGCTCATGAGGAACCTTTATATAAATTGAGAAGCAGTTGTTCGAACAGAACAAGGGGATACTGTGTGGTTTAAAGTCAGGAAAGGAGTGCGTCAGGTCTGTATTCTTTTACCATACTTATTCAGTCTGTATGCTGAATAAATAATTCAAGAAGTTGGACTATATGCAGAAGAACAGGGCATCAGGATTGGAGGAAGACTCATTAACAACCTGTGATATGCGGATGACACAACCTAGCTTGCTGAAGGTGAAGAGGACTTAAAGCACTTAGTGATGAAGATCAAAGACTATAGCCTTCAGTATGGATTACACCCCAGCATAAAGACAGCAGAAATCCTCACAACTGGACCAATAAGCAACATCAGAGAAAATATTGAAGTGGCCAAGGATTTCATTTTACTAGGGTCCACAAATAACACCCATGGAAGCAGCAGTCAAGTAATTAAAAGAGGCATTGCCTTGGGCAAATCCACTGCAAAAGACCTCTTTTAAAGTATTGAAAAGCAAAGATGTCACCTTGTGTACTAAGGTGTGCCTGACACAAAAAGCCCTGGTGTTTTCAATAACCTCATATGTATGTGAAAGCTGGATGATGAATAAGGAAGATCCAAGAAAAATTGACAACTTTGAATTATGATATTGGCGAAGGATATTGAATATACACAATATTCAATGTATTTTTGGACAGCCAAAAGAACGAACAAATCTGTCTTGCAAGAAGCATAACCAAAATGTTCCTTCAAAGCAAGGATGCGGAGACTATAGCTCACGTACGTTGGACATGTTATCAGGACATCATACTGAGAAGGACATCATACTTAGTAAAGTGAAGTGCCAGCAATAGGGGGGAAGACCCCCAGTGAGATGACTGACACAGTGGCTACAACTATGGGCTCAAGCATAACAATGATTGTGAGGATAGCATAGGCCTGGGCAGCGTTTTGTTCTGTTGTACATAGGGTTGCTATGAGTTGGAACTGACTCAGCGGCAGCTAACAACGACAACACAGGAAAGCTAACTTTTAAGGGGAAAAATATTTGATGCAGATGATATCTCTTGGTGTATTTTTAAAACCACAGTCATTACAGATTTTTGCAGGGTGAAAAATTGGTCTGAGTCTCTTGCTAGAAATTTCTTTTTTTTCTATTCTTACTCTTATAGTAAGATACTTTTAAAAACAGGAAATTGTTATGATAATACAGAAATAATTTTTAAACTCATTTAAAGAATTTTAATTAAAGAGACAGTAAAGAAAGAAAAGATGAAAATACATGTCAGAAGAGACTGAAACTTGTTCTTAAACGTAGTGTAGCTAAAGAGAATGGAAGAAATGATGAAGTAAAAGAGCTTAACAGATGATTCCTTAGGGCAGTTAGAGAAAAAATATATTTAAAAAATGTACAAAAAACGAATTAGAAAACCAAATGAGGAAAACAAACTCCACATTTCTCAAGTTGAAAGAACTGAGGAAAATACTCAAGCCTCCAGTTGCAATTTTGGGAGATTCTATAGGAAAAATGTTGAATGACACAGGCAGCTTCCAAAAAAGGATTTCGATAGATAGAGCCATTGTAACAAAAAGAACTTGTCGATATTCAGCTGTTTCAGGAGGTAGCATATGATCGGGGACCGATGGTACTGAAGGAAGAAGACTGAGCTGCACTGAAGGCATTGATGAAAAACAAGGCTCAAGAAATTGATGGAATAGCAATTGACATGTTTCAACAAACAGATGCAACAGTGGAATTGCTCACTTTTCACTGCCAAGAAATTTAAAAGACAGGCACCTCGCAGACCAACAGGAAGAGATACATATTTGTGCCCATTCCAAAGAAAAGTGATTCAGCAGAATGCTGAAATTATCAAACAATATCTTTAATATCACCTGACAGTAAAATTTTCTGAAGATAATTAAAAAATGTTTGCAGTAGTGCATCAACAGTGGACTGCCAGAAATTCATGTAGGATTCAGAAGATAATGTGGAACTAGGGATATCATTGCTGACATCAGATGGATCTTTTTTGAAAACAGAAAATACCAGAAAGATGTGCACCTGTGTTTTATTGGCTATGTAAAGGCATTTGACTGTGTTGACAGAAACAAATTATGGATAACACTGCAAAAAATGGGGATTTCAGAACACTTAATCACGCTCATGTGTTATCTAGATCGAGAGGAAGTCATTCAAAAAGAACAAGGGGATACTGTGTGGTTTAAAATCAGGAAAGGTGTGCATCGGGGTTGTATCCTTTCATCACATTTATTGGCTCTATGCTGAGCAAATAATTGGAGAAGCTGGAATATATGAAGAAGAATGCAGTATCAGGATTGGAGGAAGATCCATTAACAACTGGTGATATGCAAATGATATAACCTTGCTTGTTGACAGAGAATAGGACTTAAAGCACTGACTGATGAAGATGAAAGACTGCAACTTTCAATATGGATTACACCTCAAATTACACCTCAACATAAAGAAAAGAAAAATCCTCATAACTGGACCGGTAAGAAGCTTCATGATGAATGGAGAAAATATTGAAGCTGTTAAGGATTTCATTTTACTTGGATCAACAATCAACACCTATGGAAGCAGCAGTCAAGAAATCAAACAATGTATTGCAATAAGCAAATCTGCTACAAAAGACCTCTTTAAAGTGTTGAAAAGCAAAGATGTCGCTTTAAGGACTAAGGTGCGGCTGACACAAGCCATGGTATTTTCAATCGCCTCATATGCATGGGTAAACGGAACAATGAATAAGGAAGACCAAAGAAGAACTGATGCATTTGAATTACATTGTTGGAGAAGAATACTGAATATATCGTGGGCTGCCAGAAGAACAAACAAATCTGTTCTGCAAGAAGTAAAGACAGAATTTTTCTTAGAAGAAAGGATGGTGAGACTTTGTCTCATGTACTTTGGGACATGTTATCAAGAGGAACAAGTCCCTGGAGAAGGACATCATGCTTGGTAAAGTAGAGTGTCAGTGAAAAATAGTAAGACCCTCAACAAGACTGACTGACAGTGGCTGCAACAATGGACCCAAACATAGCAGCAATTATGAGCTTGGCTCAGGACCAGGTAGTATTCTTTTCTGTGGTACATATGGTCACTACGAGTTGCAACTGACTTAATGGCACCTAACAACAACAAAAGGAATTTAGAAAAATGGTGATTTCACAATGGAAGTGATGATTATATGAAGGAAAACCCCTTCTCATAAGCTCAAAATGGTTTACGTGTTGTTATCGTTAGGTGTCTTTGAGTCAGCCCTGTCTCATAGCAACCCTATGTACAATAAAAGGAAACAATGACCAGTCCTGTACCATCCTCACAAAGGTTGCCATACTGGAACATTTATTTTTTTTTTTTTCCAGCCGCTGTGTCGATTCATCTCCTCTAAGGTCTTTCTCCTTTTCCCGGACCATCTATCTTATCAAGCATGATGTCCTTCTCCAGGGACTGGTCTCTCACGGTAACATGTTCAAAGTACATGAGGTGGTCTCATCATCCTCTCTTATAAGAAGTACCCTGGCTCTACTTCTTCCAAGACAGAGTTGTTCGTTCTTCTGGCAGTCCATGAATATTTTTCACCAACACTATAACTCCAAGTCATCAGTTCTTCTTCCATCTTCCTTATTATTGTCCAACTTTCACATGTATATGTGATGATTGAAAATATTATGGCTTTGGTCAGGTGCACCTTAGTCCTCAAAGTGACATCTTTGCAGTTCAACATTTTAAAGAGGGCTTTTGCGGCAGATTTGCCCAATGCAACTATGTTGTTCAGTTTCTTGACTGCCGATTCCATGAGCATTGATTGTGGATGCAAGTAAAATGAAATCCTTGACAACTTCTATATTTAATGGTCCAATTGTAAGGATTTTTGCTTTCTTTATGTTAAGGTATAATCCACACTGAAGGTTGTAGTCTTTGATCTTCAACAGTAAGTGCTTCAATTCTTTTTCTCATTCAGCAAGCAATGTTGTGTCATCTTTGTGTCACAGGTTAATGAGTCATTCTTCAATCCTTATGCTAAGTTCTTTTTCATATTGTCCACCTTCTTGAAGTATTTGCTCAACATATTGATTAAGTATGGTAAAATGTTACAACCAGGAAGCACATCTTTCCTGATTTTAAGCCAAGCTGTATCCCTTTGTTCTGTTCAAATGACTGCTTCTTGGTCTATGTACAGTTTCTACATGAGCACAAATAAGTGTTCTGGAGTTTCCATTTTTGCAATGTTACCCATAATTTCCTATGATCCACACAGTTCAATGACTTTGCATTGTCAATGAAATACAGATAAACATTTTCTGGTACTCTCTGCTTTCAGCCATGACCTGAGTCCTGTCTGAATTTCTGGCAACTCCCTGTTGATGTACTGCTGCAACTGCTTTTGAATGATCTCTAGCAAGATTTTACTTGCATGTGATATTAATGATATTATTTGATAATTCTGTTAGATCACATTTCTTTGAAATGAGCACAAGTATGGATCTTTTCCAGTCAGTTGGCCAGGTAGCTATCTTACAAATTTCTTGGTGTAGACAAATGAGCACATTCAGCACTCCTTCCCTTTGTTGAAACATGTCAATTGATACTCCATCAATTACTGGAGCCTTATTTTTCATCAATGTCTTCAGTGCAGCTTGGACCTCTTCCTTTAATACCATTGATTCTTGATCACTTAACCTCCTAAAATGGTTAAATGTTGACCAATTATTTTTGGTACAATGACTGTGTGTTCTTTCCATCTTTTGCTACATTCTGCATCGTTCAATATTTTGCCCAGAGAATCCTTCAGAATTGCAACACAGGGTTTGATGGTTTTCTTCAGTTCTTTCAGCCTTTGGTTTTCCGACACCAGGTTTTTGCACATTTCATTATGATACTTTGTCTTCTCAAGCTGCCCTTTGAAATCTGTTCAGTCCTTTTACTTCATCTTTTCTTCCATTCGCTTTAGCTACTCTATGTTCAAGAGCAAATTTCAGAGTCCCTTCTGACATCCATTTTTGTCTTTTCATTCTTTCTCATATTTTCAGTGAACTTTTGATTTCTTCTTATATGATGTCATCCCACAACTCGTCTGGTATTTGGTCATTAGTGTTCAACGTGTCCAATCTATTCTTGATGTGGGCTCTAAATTCAGGTGGGATATACTGAAGGTTGTACTTCTATTCTCATGGACTTGTTTTAAATTTCTTCAGCCTCAGGTTGAACTTGCATATAAGAAATTGATGGTCTGTTCCACATCCAGCCCGTGGCCTTGTTCTGACTGATGATATTGAGCTTCTCCATCGTGTCTTTCTAGCGATGTAGTCAATTTGATTCCTGTGTATTCCACTTGTCAAGGTCCACATGTATAATCACCATTTGTGTTGTTGAAAAAAGTTATTTCCAATGAATAAGTCATTGGTCTCACAAAAGTCTATCCTGCGCTCTCTGATGTCATTTCTGTCACCAAGGACATAGTTTCTAACCACTAATCCTTCTTCTTTGTTTCTAACATTCAAATTTCAGTCACCAGTAATTATTAATGCATGTCAAATGTATGTATGATCAATTTCAGACTGTGGAAGTTGGTAAAATTCTTTAGTTTCCTCCTCTTTGACCGTAGTGTTTGGTGAGTAAATTTGAAAAACATTCATATTAACTAATTGTTCTTCCTTTTAGGCGTATGGATATTATCCTATCACTGACAGCATTGTAATTCAGGATAGATCTTAAAAAGTTCTTTTTGTCCATGAATATGATGCCATTCCTTTCTTATTTGTCATTTGTGGCATAGTAGATCATATTATTGTCTGATTCAAATGGCCAATACTAGTCCATTTCAACTCACTAATGCCTATAATATCAATCTTCATATTGTCTGCTTCATTTTTGACAACTTTCAATTTTCCTAGATTCATACTTCATACATTCCATGTTCCGATTACTAATGGATTTTTGCAGCTGTTTCTTCTCATTTTGAGTCATGCCATATCAGCAAATGATGGTCCCAAAACCTTTACTCCACCCACATCATTAAGGTTGTCTCTACTTTCAGGAGGCAGCTTTTCCCCAGTTGTATTTTAAGTGCTTTCCAATTTGAGGGGCACATCTTCCAACACTACACCAGACAATGTTCTACTGCTATTCAAAAGGTTTACTGGCCAATTTTTTCAGAAGTAGACCACCAAATCCTTCTTCCTATTCTGTCTTAGTCTGGAAGGTCAGCTGAAACCTGTCCACCATGGGTGACCCTTCTGGTATTTGAAATACCGGTGATATAGCTTCTAGCATTACAGTAAAACGTAAGCCACTATAGCACTACACACTGATAGATGCCTTGTACGTGGTTTGAATAAAAAAAAAAAGAAAAATTGTTTGAATAGCTCAGATAATTCCGCTGCGAAACAGAAAACTCTCTCGAAGCATAGTAGAATCCAAAAATCTGTGACTAAGTTATTTCCTAAAAATAGAAGTGACTTTGTAAAATTCAAGTAGGATTAGTAATCATGTCATCAGAACCTCTCTAACTTGAGGCAGTGGGAGGTGGTGGTAACAACCAAGGCAAAAGGCCACATAAATGAAGTCATCTCACCACAGACTCCAATTAAATTATTAGAGAGGCAGTAAGTCAGAACATTCTTAGAGTTCATGCACATCATATGATTTACATGAAGGAATATTTTAAAAATAGAAATCTGGCTTAAGAGAGGCGAACTATTCCGAGCGTTTGTTTATGAGTTTAGCGGTGGTGAAAAATCTATCTTCTGCCCTCACACTTTTTACTGTTTTGTTCGTTGTGTACATGCATACATGCATGCAAATCTGTGTGTTTGTGTTTTAACCTGTGGATTTTACTTTGAATTACACAGATCAGAGATGAAGCGCTACTGGTAAACCTAATGGAAATATTTTGTTTTATGACAGCTACAAGATTAAAGACCAAAGCCCATCTTTTTCACCCCATCAACTGCAGCAGAACCCTTTACCAGTGACTGAAATATCCATGGCTCTTTAGTTGAAGCATCTGAAATATTCTTATTTTTGAGCATACTATTTTACAGTAACATCTGCAGTATTGCTGTATACTACTAGGCAAGTTAGCATGATCTTATGTTGAGATATCTGGATGGAATATATTTTATGTGTCAAAATTTAATAAAATTAATTCACTTTAAAATACACTGAAATATAATCCAGGTAGGATTTTGACCATTCCAAAAACCTACTGTCGTTGAGTCAATTTCTACTTTTATATAATTCTATATATAATTATATAATTTCTATAGGACAGGATATAACTGCCCCACAGGATTTCCAAGGCTGTGAATCTTTATGGAAGCAGACTGCCACATTTTTTTCCCATGAAGCAGCTGGTTGGTTCTACCTGCTGACCTTTTGGTTAGCAGACTAGCACTTTAACCACTGCTCCATCAGGGCTCTTTTCGATCATCAGATGGTACAAATTGTTTGCATTTGACTGCTAACCTAATGGTTATTGATTTGAACTCACCCATCTGTACTGCAAAATAAAAAGCCTAGAAATCTGCTTCTATCAAGATTACATCCAAAAAACCCTCTGGAGAAATTCTACTCTGTAACGTATGGGGTCGCCATGAGTCAGAATTGACTGAACAGCAACTAACAACAATAGATATTTCATGCTCATTCAAAATTGGAAAGAAGATTCTCCTAAGTGATGACTGTAAACATTATACACTGGCAGCCCCTGGGTTACAAACACCCAACTTATATGCGATCAGTAGTTAGAAGCCAACACGTACAAAGCCTATTATATGAAAAATTTGAGGTACACACAGTGGTTTCAAATAACAAACGGGTGCTACTTTACAAAGTGCATCAAAACATTATTATTATTATTATTGGATTGTTATGTTAAAGAAAATTTAGTGCATCTGGAAGTGTTTCTTTCATGTTTTTGATGCCTAGAAAGGTACACTGTATTCTATATACTAAGACAAACCTTCGACTAATTGACATTCGACACGAACGGTACCTAACTGTTCCGGCTTACATACAAATTTGACTCAAAGACAGACTTAGGAATGGAACTTGTTCGAAATCCAGGGACTGCCTGTAATTCACAGACAAATCCATTAAATTAAAAATCAGCTAACTCTTTTTACTGTTCAGTTTCCCATGTGTGTTTATTTTCATAATTAATTTGATTCACTCAAGCACACATGCAGTGTGACTTGTTGGGAATTGGAGCCACAAATTCTTGCTTCTGAGAGTACAAGTCCTGGGAAATAACATTATTTGAACTACATCAAACAACATTGAGAAAAAAATGTCTTGGGAAGATTTAGCTCTCTTTGAGGAAGAGAAAGCCAAAAACATTGCAACTTTTCTTTTGTGTTGAGAGAAAAATCCAAGTTGTAGAGCCACAGGAAAAAAACATTAATATAACCATTTGAAAACAAAACATATGCTCAACAACCACTTACATGGTGAGTGTTACAAGAATCTACTTAAAGATTCTCTCTGAGATGAGCCTGAGACTCAATACCATTAAAAACACATTTATTTTATCCACTTCCAACTGGCGTTTATCAGCAAAGGGACCTTTTGAGTTACCATAATTTATTTTTCAAACCTATAGAATAGAATTTGCAGAGATTGAATATCTAAATGAAGAATGATAGCTCTGAAGGAATGAATTTCAATTGAACTGTATTAGAAAATAGCTCCTTAATTTTCACTTTTCTTGGTTATAAAATATACTACTTAAGTATATAGCTAATTAAGCCTCAACTTCTTTGGGTTATTATATGACTTCCTTTGAAATTTCTGATGATTTCAAATTTAAAGGAAACACCAAACAAATATTTTACTGTTTTATACCTTGGTGTATTAATAAATCTCACTGAAGTTATTTTAAAAATTGATTTTACTAACCCATAATTTAGATATTCATACAGAGCAAGGTCTGTATAATGCTAGTGGTAGGATAATGTTAACAGGGACTGTTAAACAACTGTACTGAAAAATTCTGGTGAGGCAAGGCTTAATTTACTACGTAGAAATACTTCAACTCTACCGCAAGAAGAAATCGAAGTAGAAAAATGGGAGATAATAACTGAAGAGTTGTTTTCTAAGTGGTAAGGAGCCAGCTTTTAGGCAATACTCAAATGAGAACTATCAAGGAATTTAGGTCTCTCTCTTAAACCTTTTTCTTAAACCTGCCAAAGACATTTAGAGGTAGATACAATATTTTGTATGAATTGAGAAGACAGGCTCCAAAATCCACTGGATGTAAACTCCATAGGAGACACAAGCCTGCATCCTGATATCCTTGAATAATGCTTGGCACAGCTAAGGCCCTCACTAAATTACTACTGAACAAAAAGGACTGAGATTAAGTCCTGGCTGTACTCCATACCAGGTGTGAGATCATAGTCTGTACACTAAACCTCTCTAAAACTACATTTCATTATCAAAGGATTGCTTGGAGGATTAAAGGCGATATTATGAGTTTAAATTTTAGCACAGTGATTAGTTGCATACCAAGTACTGAATAACTATTAGCTAGTTTCACAGGTGATTTACACCTCCTGTAATTTCTGCCTTATGTGGACACTTGCACTGCCAGTTAACCACGGACACCTAATATCAAGAAAGAGGATTCATGCTGAAATGCAAAAATTTCAACCAAATTGTTGCTGTTGTTAGGTGCCATCAAGTCGGTTCAGATTCATAACGACCCTATGTACTACAGAATGAAACACTGCCATGTTCACAATCATTGTTATGCTTAAGTCCATTGTTGCAGCCACCGTGTCAATTCATTTCCTTGACGGTCTTCTTCTTACTCCATGACCCTGTACTTTACCAAGCATGATGCCCTTCTCTAACGACTAACCTCTCCTGACAACATGTCCAAAGGATTTAAGACATAGTCTCACCATCCTTGCTTCTAAAGAGCATTCTGGTTGTACTTCTTCCAAGACAGATTTGTTAATTCTTTTGGCAGTCCATGATATATTCAATATTCTTCTCCAACACCACAATTCAAAGGCATCAATTCTTCTTCGGTCTTCGTTATGCATTGTCCACCCTTTGCATGCATATGATGTGATTGAAAATACCATGGCTTGGGTCAGGCATGCCTTAGTCTTCAAGGTGACATCTTGCTTTTCAACACTTTAAAGAGGTCTTTTGCAGCAGATTTGCTCAACGCAATGCATGTCTTGGTTTCTTGGCTGCTGTTTCATGGGTGTCGATTGCCGATCCAAGTAAAATGAAATCCTTGACAGCTTCAATCTTTCCTCCATTTATCACGATGTTGCTTATTGGTCCAGTTGTGAGGACTTTTATTTTCTTTATGCTGAGGTGTAATCCATACTGAAGGCTGTGGTTTTGATCTTCATCAGTAAGTGCTTCAAGTCCTCTTCACTTTCAGCAAGCAAGGTTGTGTCATATGCATAACACAGGTTGTTAATGAGTCTTGCTCCAATCCTGATGCCCTGTTCTTCACACAATCTACAGATTGAACAGGTGTGGTGAAAGGATACAACCCTTACCTGCAGCTTTCCTGACTTTAAACCACGCAGTATCCTCTTGTTCTGCCCGAATAACTGCCTCTTGATCTATGTACAGGTTTCTCATGAGCACAATTAAGTGTTCTGGAATTCCCATTCTTTGCAATATTATCCATAATTTGTTATGATCCACAGTCCAATGTCTTTGCATAGTCAAAAAGAAAAAAACACAGGCAAATATCTTTCTGGTATTCTGTGTTTTCAGCCAGGATCCATCTGACATCAGCAATGATATCCTTCGTTCCACATCCTCTTCTGTATCTGACCTGAATTTCTGGCAGTTCCCTGTTGATATACTGCTGCAGCCACTTTTAAATGATCTTCAGCAAAATTTTACTTGCTCGTATACTAATGATATTATTTGATAATTTCTGCATTTGGTGGGATAACATTTCTTGGGAATAGGCATAAATATGGATCTGTTCCATTCATTTGGCCAGGGAGCTGCCTTCCAAGTCTCCTGGTATAGATGAGTTAGTGCTTCCAGTGTTGCACTGGTTTGTTGAGACATCTCAATTCATATTGTCAATTCCTAGAGCTTTGTTTTTCACCAGTGCCTTCAGTGCAGTGTGGACTTCTTCCTTCAGTTCCGTCTGTTCCTGATCATATGCTACCTCCTGAAATGGTTGAATGTCAACCAATTCTTTTTGGTGTAATGACTCTATGTGTTCTTTCCATCTACTTTTGATGCTTTCTGCATCATTTAATATTTTCCCCCATAGAATCCTTCACTATTGCAACTTGAGGCTTGAATTTTTTCTTCAGTTCTTTCAGCTTGAGAAATGCCAAGCATGTTCTTTCCTTTTGGTTTTCTATCTCCAGCTCTTAGCACAAGTCATCATAATACTTTGTCTTTTCTAGCTGCCCATTGAAATCTTCTGTTCGGTACTTTTTCTTTGTCATTTCTTCCTTTTTCTTTAGCTTCTTCTGTTCAAGAGCAAGTTTTAGAGTGTCTTCTGACATGCATTTTGGTCTTTCCTTTCTTGTCTTTTTAATGACCTCTTGCTTTCTTCATGGATGTTGCCCTTGATGGCATTCCACAACTCCTCTGGTCTTCAGTCATCAGTGTTCAACACATCAAATCTATTCTTGAGATGATTTCTAAATTCAGGTAGGGTATAGTCAAGGTGTTGCTTTGGCTGTCCTCGACTTATTTTCTTCAGTTTCAACTTGAACTTGCATATGAGCAATTGATGGCCTGTTCCACAGTCAGCCCCAGGCTTTGTTCTGACTGATGATATTGAGCTTTTCCATAGTCTCTTTCCACAGACATAGTCAATTTGATTCCTGAGTACCCCATCTGGTAAAGTCCACGTGTACAGTCACTATTTATGTTGGTAAAAGAATGTATTTGCGATGAAGAAATTGTTGGTCTTGCAAAATTCTATCATTTGATCTCCAGCATCATTTCTACCAAGGCCATATTTTCCAACCACCAATCCTTCTTTGTTTCCAACTTTGCGTTCCAATCACTGGTAATTATCAATGCATCTTGATTGCATGTTCAATCAATATCAGACTGCAGCAGCTGATAAAACTCTTCAATTTCTTCATCTGTGGCCTTACTATTTGGTGCATAAATTTGAATAATAGTGTTATTAACTGATCTTCCTTGTAGGCATATGGATATTATCTTATCACTGACAGTGTTGTACTTCAGAATAGATCTTGAAATGTTCTTTTTGACAATGAATACAACGATATCCCTCTTCAAGTTCTTATTCCTGGCATATTGGACTATATGGTTGTCCCATTTAAAATGGCCAGTACTGGTCCATTTCAGCTCAGTAATGCCTAGGACACCCATGTTTATGCATTCCATTTCATTTTTGATGATTTCCAATTTTCCTAGATTCGTAATTTGTGCTTTTCAGGTTCCAATTATTAATGGATGTTTGCAGATGTTTCTTCTCATATTGAGTTGTGCCACATCAGCAAACAAAGGCCCCGAAAGCTTTACTCCAACCATGTCATTAAGGATAACTCTACTTTGAGGAGGCACCTCTTCCTCAGTCTTCTTTTGAGTTCCTTCCAACTTGGGGGGCTCATCTTCTGGCACTATATCAGACAATGTTCTGCTTCTCTTCATAAGGTTTTTACCAGTTAATTCTTTTCAGAAGTAGACTGCTGGGTCCTTCTTCCTAGTCTGTCTTAGTCTGGAAGCTCAGCTGAAACCTGTCCTCCATGGGTGACCCTGCTGGTATCTGAATACCGGAGGCATAGCTTCCAGCATCATAGCAACAGGCAAACCCCCACGGTAGGACAAACTGACAGACACGTGGGGGTCAATCAAATTGTAGTTAAAAAAAGGAAGAGAAAAAAGAAAGACCAATGTACAAGAATAAACTTTTCTAATAAATGTAAATAACCCTGAGGACTCAAGAATTTCGTCAAAGCCCAAGCATAAGAACTACAAAGAAAATTATACTATGGCATATCATAATTGTGGATTGGAAAACTCGACATTGTTAAGATGTCATTTCTCAAAAAAACCCAAAAAACCTCGTCTATATAGTTAAGATAATTCCAATAAAAATTCGAGCTAGATTTGTAGAAATCAATAAACTGATATTAAAATTTGTGTAGAAATTCAGTGAAGTAGATTAGCCAAAATCATTGGAAAAAAATAACAGAGTTTACAAACACAAAATCTGATTTCAAGATTTACTATAACAGTCTATATAAAATGTCTGTAGTGACTTTATTTGTAATCACCAAAAACTGTAAACCACTCAAAAATCATTCAGTTGACAATGGGATAAACTGTGGTATATGCTTTATAAGGGAACACTACTCAGCAATAAAAGGAACTCATACATGATTCACACAACAATATTGAGGGATCTCAAATGAATCATTCGAAGTGGAAAAACTCAGTCTCAGAAAGCTGTGTAACATGTGATTCCATTTATCTGACATCCTGAGACAAGGGAAAAGTTAAGTATGTAAACTACAGTTCTAGAGACATAATTTCATATGGTAAATTAAAAATAATAGTAATAAAATAATAATAATACCACTTTAAGTGTGTGTAATATTACATGGTTTTCGAAGTCATTTTATTTTAATCCTCTCATGTACTACCCACACCCCTGGGAATTTGTGTGCATGTCTGCATTCAGGCTATAATCATTCGTGCCATAACAAGGTCCACTATAATTCAACAAGTTGCCTCCATTGCTTCATTCCCAGGCTTGTCTCTGTAATTTATCACTTAGTAAAATCTCATGTCATCATTAATGATTAAAGTAATATCAGGGATAAAGATGGAAAGAATTGCTATGCTCAATATGTCTTCTTCTCTCACTGTTTGCACACCAAGTCAGGGGAGTGCCGATGCATTACAAATAAAAGTTATCTTTGCACTTTGAGTGAATAATAGAAAGTCACACACACACACAAAACAGCAAATTCAGTATTGCTGTCATAAACAAGTATTAAGACTAGGAAAATAATGCGGTGACTAAAGTAAGGTGGAAAATAAAGAACCATTGCTTTTTTAAAGTCCATAGATATGGGCTAACCTCTGACTGACCTATTCCCTGAAGCCATATGCATCGTAATATATTTTCACAATGTCAGATTTTCAATATCATATGGGTTATTAGACATTGTGTCTGCAGCAATCCAAATGTTTGAGAAAATACTAGATGAAATACTTTAATGAAGAAGTAAAGAGAGGCCTTTATCATTTATGATTATAACTGGTCCTTTTTTCAGCTATTCTCAGCTACTGTGTTTGTAAGATTTTAACCTTCCCTCTGATTTTTAATTTAACTATACTTTTCAATATAGTTCTCACAGAAAAAAAAAATATTATGCATCTGTCTTACATTTCTTCAACAAATGAGTTTCTGGCAAAAGCTGGAAAAGTGCCTGAATGTAGACATCTGGATGAACATAAACACATGGTATTATATGTTTTAAGTACTTCCATCTATTTTTTCCATAAGCTTCTATAGGATTTATAGAAAGGCATTGTTTTAAGGTTAGTAATAAGCAATGCAATGAAATCGCCAAATATGAAGTAACCTAACCAACAGAGTATTGCTACGAGGTAACTCTTCCAACATCTGCAGCTCTGAAGTTAATCATGACTCCAGCGAGAACATCTTCCTAATGTGCTGCAGAAGAGAGGCACCAATTAATCATTAAGTGGCTTTACATCATTCAGGGCTGCTGCTTCTGTTTCAAATCAACTGGAGTGACAGAGAGCAGCAATAGCAGTAGCAACAGCAGCAGCTCCAAACACTAAACATGACAGGTAAAGTGTGGGTTACTGAAATTCAGAGACGGCTGTAGTTTAGAACTGATACTTGAATTGTTTAATAAATAAACACCCAACATCCTGTTACTGATCGACGGGCTGTATTGGCCACTTGCCAAAAGTGTTTTCTAATTTGCACCAATAGGAGCTACATTTTCCTTGATGATGGAGATGTGAGCCATTGAGATTTTCCTCCTTGTATCATGATGAAATGTGATACGCTAAGACCATACTTTCCATCTACCTCACCTGCACAATAAAGGGCACAATTCAGTATTCAAGAGGTCATATCCAATTATCCTACACCGTAGCTACCCTCAGAAATATTTAATTGATTGAATCATCTATCATGGTGATAATACACTCTCTTAAAAATATTCTCACTTACTCATTCTATGTGCCTATTGCTAGAGATTTAGAGAATATAGAAGATATCTCATATGAAAGCAAAAATTTCAATAGCCACCAGTCAAAGAAACCCAGTGTTAGCATCTCAGTGCCATGGAAGAAAGACCTGGTGATCTGCTTCTGTAAAGATTATAGCCAAGAAAACTTATGGAGTTCTACTTTGTAACACACATGAGGTCACCATGAGTTAGAATCAACTTGGTGTCAATGGGTTTAGTTTTTTTTTTTTTTGGTTCAGTAATAGAATTCTCATTTCCATGCAGAAGACCCAGGTAAATTCCCAGCCAATGCAACACAAGCATAGCAATCACTCCTCTATCAGTGGTTGTTTGAGTGTTGCTATGATATTGAACAGATTCCAGCTGAGTTTCTAGGAAGAAAGTGATCTACATCTGAAAATAAGCCAACAAAAACCCTATAGATCACAACTACCCCATTCCCTGAGTTGTTTATGGGGTCACCATGAGTCAGGGTCTGACTCCATGGCAGCTAACAACTATAGGTACAGATATAGACAGAGCTATAGATTTTCTTTATAGAAATATAGATATATCCAAGTAGGACACAGAGAAGATTAGCAATTTTCCCAAGAGCATGTGGTTATTAAATGACAGAACTTGGATTTGAATTCACATAGGGAAGTCTTGCTATAGAATCTCATATAAATATAGATCTACATGTAACAGATACAACTAACCTGAGAACCACCAAGGCCAACATGGCAATGAATCTATCATTTTCCAGAGTTCCCCTGTGACTGCTTAAAGTGCTCCATTGAATTAGTCCTCCTTGATGTTACTGCTTCTACATGCTGAGAGACTGCAAGAACTCAGGTTTTGTTTCTGCCATTGTTGACTGCTGCACAGCTGTGCCTACTCTACTGGGTTTCATTCAACACCATCCTTGATTATTCTGTAAGTGGACCTATGGTTTCACCCATGAAAATTCTGAGATCAACCATACCACTCTGCTAAAGTAACTGTTGCAAAATCGGATGAAATCAGAGTAGCCTGGTAGTTTCGTCCAAGACCCTTTTCCATGAGCCTGCGCATGAAGCAGCAGGTCCTCAGGAAGTGAGCATATGTACTCGTTTCTTCTGGGTGAGCCTCACTTACTTGTGCTCCTTGCAAAAGGTGTCATGTCCCCAATATTATCCTTCTTGGTGACATGTGAGTTTACTTTGGAAAGAGATAGTCTAAAATATTGCTCAGCAAACTGTAGCCTGTGGGCCAACAGCCTACTGCCTGTTTTTATAGGGCTCTAGCTAAGTATGTTTTTTATATTTTTAAAGGCATGAGGAAACTTTGGGGTCAATGGCTATATTCACTATCTTGGTTGTAGTGATGGCTTCACACATGTATACGTATACTTAGATTGTATGTTGTAAATACGTATTGTTTATTATGTTTTAATTATACCTCAACGAATTTGTTTTAAAATATTTAAGAGGCAGAATTCATTTCATCCTTGGCTTCTCTGTCACTTATGACCCTGTTACACATCATTCCCTTGATATTTTCTTTATTTCAATGTCACAGCACTGGTTTAGTTTTCCTTTTGTTTTGGTTATCTCTCCTCTGCTAATACCTTTTATGCCATGCCAAGGCAGGCTAACAGTAAAGTTCATTAAGATTAAATTTCAAATATCCCACTTGAAAAAAATGCCCTCCAAATAACTGCACCTAATTTGTATTTATAGTTTTATATAGTTTTATTCATGAACTTCCCCAATATTATATAAGCTTAGATGTCAAAAATCCTGGATCTCTTCCTGGTTGAGCTTCTCTTGAATATTAGAGTGCATATTTAAATCACTGAGTCAAACGGAGTATTAATGCCTAATTTTATAAAATAATGACAAATTGTTTTTCAAGGTAATTTTTTTCAATTTTAATACTAATCACTGATATGAAAATGTATGAGAGATTTCATTGTTCCATATCTTCTCTAACTTTTGGTATTTTTAGACACAATTTTTAAGTCTATACCTGATAATTACCTGGATTCTCTAATAGATTTGTTTATGTAGTCTGTTGTTTCTTTTTATTATAGGGAACATTGCTTTGGCTCTTTTTATGCCTTTATTTTAAAGTGACAGGCATTGCAAATGAACATTTGTAGATAATATGAGGTTCCATATAAATTTACTCTTCTTAAGAGAGGATTCAATTTGCCGTTTGCAAATGATTAGTCTATGGGCATCAGCAATGGCAGATCACCTTAACCTAATCAGTATTTAATATGGTTCCAAGCTGAGCTTCAGTAACTTGGAGAGCTTGTTTATTTCCAATTCACCTTAATTCCTAATGTGCAGCCCATCATGCTCTGAAACCACAGCCAGAGATGTGTACTAGGGCCTCCTCTTATGCTAACTCTAAACTCCAATTTTTAACTCTAGTTTTCATCCTTAGTCCAGTGAGACTGTTGAAAGTTCTACTTCTCATTCTCTGTGGTCTCTTTAGGAAAAAATATATCTCATATTCTATGCTCAGCTCCACGGTTATTTTCTTCTCCAGTATGTTGTTGTTGTTGTTGGGTACCGTCGAGTCGGTTCCATCTCATAGCAACCCCATAGGACAGAGTAGAACTGCCCCTTACGGTTTCCAAGGAGTGGCCAGTGGATTCAAACTGCTGGCCCTTTGGTTAGCAGCCTGAGCTCTTAACCACTTAGTCACCTGGGCTCCCTTCTCTAGTATGTCTAGTGTATTGGTCTGCAATTCTCCATTGCTTTGTTATCTAAATTATGGCTTCTAATCGATGGCCACAATTCTAGTTGTTCCAACTTAGAAAATCAGTCTGAATTAGCTAGCCTGCCAGTAAAGAAAGATTAATTTCATTTAGTACCATTTTTGCAAGATTTTGTTTTTATAGAAGGATAACATATACATAAATCTGTCTTGGAAGAAGTATACCCAGAATGCTCCTTAGAAGTGAGGATAGGGAGACTTCATCTACATACTCTGGACATGTTATCAGGAGGAACCAGTCCCTGGAGGAGGACATCATGCTTGGTAAAGTAGAGGATCAACGAAAAAGAGAAAAACACTAGATGACATGAATTGACACAGTGGCTGCAACGATGGGCTCAAATATAGTAACAATTACGAGGATTGCGCAGGACAAGGCAGTGTTTCATTCTGTTGTGCACTTGGTCACTATAAGTTGGAACCACCTTGCCAGCACCTAACAACAACATATATACAGAAAAGTACTCAAATCATATACAGCCCTATTAATTTTTACAATGTGAGTATACCTGCACCTAAGAAATCCCCCTCATGTTTCCCCCCCACCATGGTCTCTACATCCCTACCTACCAAGGTGACCACCACCCTGACTTTTAATACCAAAGATTAGTTTCTGAAATTTTCAGTTCAGGGCAAAATATGATTGGGAGAAAACTTGACACTCTCAAGGTAACTCTCTTTTAATCAAGAGGTGTATATATACTAAGGCAGAAAGGCAGAAGAATAGAATCGATATGAGAATCATGGTTAGGAAAGTATTGTAGGGTTGTTACTAGCACATAGAATGGACTGGAATCATAAATAAAAAACTTATTATGTTTTTGAAAGAATTGACCTGCCAAACAAAATACCAGTCTTGACTGAAAAGTTCTGTGACTGCCAAAACTTAACCTTCTTGTAACAGGAAAAGATCTGAGAAGGCTGCTCAGTTCCCAAGGAGCTCATTTTCCCCAATGCTGATTTTAAATGGGACCAAGAAGGATAATGGAAAAAGAAACAATACTTCTGCAGTAGAAGCAGAGACCATTAAGAGCAATGGAGTAGTGACAAGACACTAAATATTTTCTACCCCCTAGTAATCCTCACAATATTTGACCAGCGGGATTTCAAAAAAATGTTTAACCAGTGACTACTTTGTGCTGTTCATTTTTCCTCTTCCCAGATGGGAATGTTTATTGTGGATCTTGTCATTATATTATCACATAACATAATCCACTATTTGGTGGAAAGATAACTTGTCTTTGGAGTTCATAGGGATCTAGACGTGGAGACACCAGTTCCAAACTTGGTATAGAGAACGAGGCACATCACCTAGCTATCCTAGACTTTGAGCTGAATTTTTTTACTGGGTTGGCTTTGGGATGTTTCCTTTAGGGAAGATTGAACATGTTCTAAGTGTAGAAACAAAGGATCTAAGGAATAATTTGTAATTAAAAGAGTAGTTTTTTTTTTTTGCAGAGACCATTGTTCTTACCCAAATTGCCATCTGATGTCCTAGTTTCTTTAGCCCTTATAAGATTAGATGGAGCAATAGACCTAGGTTTGGTCAATGTGATATAGGTGGAAGTGACAGATTACTTCCAAGCCAAAGTGTAAAAGGTCCTTATATCTTCTTCCATGCAGAGGTGATCCAGTAATCTCTGTGTTTCATATGATACAATTTCAAAATGATGTTGCCTATCTCAACCTGGGTCACTGAGGGAATTTAAAAGCACAGTCTTTTGTTAAGACAATGGGATTTGTGAGCTCTGTGTCACCACAGTACTATTTAGCCTATTATTTCTAAAAAAAAAAAAAAACTAGCACAGATAAAATACAAAACATGTCTCTCATGGCTGTTACAATTCTGCCTAGTGATTTTTAGATATTTCCAAGAAAGTATTTTTACAAGATATTTGTAATCCAAATGCCAGGCGAATGTAGATATGTAAAAGCTGTCTTTAAAAAAAAAAAGCAAAAAGTAAAAGCTGTCCTTCTACACAAATGTTACATATACTGAGAAAGTGACCAGAGTAAAGTGATATAAAATATCATTTTAAGGGTGTGAAACGGAGAACCACCACATAAAATCACAGCAACTGTTCAGGTATCCCCTGGTTTGTCTTCCTGTGCTATCAATGTGATGCTTTAAGTTTTCCCCAGAATAGAATTGCTTTTCCTAGTTCTAATGGTCTGCAGAGTTGGAAAAATTCTTAAGACTCAGGATTAGAAACTTATTTATTTATTTTTTTATTTCAAACAACTGTTTATCTACTTAACTTTTTTCTTACTTATTGTCATTGCCCCACTAGAATTTAAGCTCCATTGTGTGCACAATGAGAGATAGGGTGGTGTAGGAAAAAACATGGGCTTTCTATCCTGATGTCAGGGTTTCTATCCAGGACTCATCACTTCCATACCCTGGAGCACGTTGTGGAAACTTTTGTTGACTTAGTTTCAATATTCATAAAATAGGGCTAGTGTTAACACCTACTCCATAGGGTTGTTCTGAAGATGACACGAGTTAACAGATTTGAGGCATTTCGATCAATGTCAGGCACATGTTAAGGGCTCTATAAATGCAGCTAACTCAACAGACCTTGGATTTTCTCTTATCTTGTTCACTAAGGTCTCCCTAGTGACTGGTACGTCACCTTGCGTGTGGTACCACAAAGAGGCTCAGAGAAATAATGAATACATATCACCCTCAGAGTAAATAATCTTTGTCCACAAACTTGAAAATGGCTTCAGATACGTGTAAAAAACCATGAGAACCATAAATACATTCATAAAGGCTGTTCGATAACTGCCCCAGTAGCCTATAACAACATACTACAAACCAGCTATTTCAGAATAATTTACCTGGCTTATCTTTACAAGGATATTCTGGTATTAAGAGAAAAAAAAATTCAACCGACTATCTATTGCCTTATGATGTAAATAGCATAGTGTAAATATTTGTTTTCAAGACTATGAATGAGGAATAAGAGCAGCTCATCAGCCTGACGAGTAATAACTGATAATGATTTCTGCTACCTGTTATGGAACTGAAATGTCATTGCATTGTTTGCATAAGGCACGTGAAGTACACGGTGTTCACTTGTCCCTTATGTTTTCTACCTTGCTTTTCTCTAACCGGGTAAAATATTAAAAGCAAATCACGCACACACACACACAAACATGTCAGTGTTATTATCAGTGTTGTACACCACAACAAGCAATGTTTTATGCTGACATAAGTTAAATAAGGAAATCTTCATTTTCTGGTAGTGAATTATGCATTACATAAAAATGTATACCTCATATTTCACTTACTCCTTGCTACCACCACTCTGCTACTTACGCTCAATTAAAAAAGAGAGTGCTGAAAGAAAGGAAGATAGAGCAGGCCAAATGCTCTGCATTATGCTGCTTGTTTCAAGCTCTTGAAATCTGGGGGGAGAGGGATGAAGAATTGAGAGTTAAATCAGATACAAAGTGAAGCTTCAGGTTTTCTCTGGCTTCAAATTACCTGGCAATGCAAACCTCCATTAGGACAGACAATTAAGAGTTTCTACAGTGGGGATTCAGTTCATTTGGTGTGACATTTAAGATTTCTCAGGCTTTAAATTCTCCGATCTATACGTGCTCCTAAATGAGGAGAGAATGCAGTCTATTCTGTGGTAACAATTTGGGGTTTAGCTGGAAGACAAATTCGGAATGAAAAAATCATTTTCTCAATACTGCTAATGGCTTCAAGAAAAGGTGTAATTATAAGAACATGGCTGAATGTAAACATTGTATATGAGGCTTCTTGGCCAGGGCAACAGCAGCTTGCAGAAAACACCGTATTCTAATAGCCCCTGATCTTTATTGAAGACAGAAACTAATGTTAACTCAAAAGAAAATCTTAAGCTATAGTAAAACTGTAATTATAGACTTCAAGGCATTTGCTCTGAAACACAGTAACGTCTACAAGCTTTGGAAGAATTAGGTGTCTGTCTTATTTTCTGAGCTTTTATAACAGTTACGTCAAAGTTGACCTCAAATGACACTTTGGCACAAAAGGATTTCTCTCTCATTTCAATTTCCTTCTAAAAATTAAAAGTTTGAAAAGTCCTGAAATTGAATTTACAGTTCAATAAAATGGCATATTTTTAGTCAGAACTGGAAGAATTAGAGGGTGATTTATTTCCATCCAGGGAGCATCCATTCAATGTCTATGTCCTAAAAGCTCCCCTTTGCTGCAGGGACGATTGTTCTGAGTAACCAGACACGAGTCAGTTACAGACGTACTAAATTACCTCACACTATAACAATATCTAACATACTCCATTTTAGAAGAAAAGGATAAATCAAACAAAAATAACCAGGTAGGAGATTTTACTAATAATAATCACTTCCAGGTTCAGGAACGGTTCAGGCGTGACGGGATCATATAGGGCGTGTACGCGTGTGGTTAAAGTCTGGTCGCTGATACTGAAATGATGAACGACCTTCTCAGTCCAGTGAAAAACAAGCTGAGTCATGAAAAAAATACATTCAGAAAATAAAATGTACAAAATAAAAATACTACTATTTAAAAAATAGTAGCATTTTTTATTTTGTACATTTTATTTAAAAAAAGGAGCTACTATATACGTTTTAATTGAGCAAAACACTCAGTTGAATAGATCTTTTTTATCAACATGTGGTTAAAGTATTTTGTTGTTAAAGTACTAATTCCTATTTGTTGATTAATGAAACTCATTTTGAATTTCAGAAGTCACTTTTTTTACTAACAGCTGAGTTGACTTTAATTCAGTCACCATTTCATTCATTCTCACATTGAAAAAATAATAATAATCACCAGAACAAGGCAAATATTCTGCAGGGAACGAATCTAGTCCATATTTTTAACTAATGTCTAGCATTTTAATTTTTTTATTATAATAATTATATCATATCATTATTATAATACAAATGTTCAAATATTCACACAAGTGTGAAGAATAGTATAGTGAAAGCATCAATAAACTTAAATATTTACTGTTTTGCCATATCTTCTGCATCCACATTGTTTTACACAAGTATTTTAAATTATAGACATCATGTAGTTCCAACTTGAAATATTTCAGTAGTAATAGAAGACATTTTCAAACACAACCACAATACCATTGTCATATATAACAAATTAATAATAATCCCTTAATATCATTGAATGCAGCATCTGTATTCAGATTTTCCCAGTAGTTATCAAAATGCCTTTGTAGGTTATTTTCAAACCGGTACAAATCAAGGAACACACATAATATCTATATGTAATGTCTCAAGTATTTTATTAAAATTTTTATTAAAATAGAACCTACATACAAAATAGCACACGGTTCATTTTTGCAGAACCAATGAGCTATCACTAATTGAAATCTTTTAATTGCTACTTATATCAACCCTCCTACTTTGCTGCTGTGTGACAATGTCTTAGGCTAGGTTCTCTAGAGAAGCAAACCAGTGAAGCATCTCTCTCTCTTTCTCTATATCTGTTTTTCTGTATATATATAGAGAGAGAGAGAAGAGAGAGATTTGTATCAAGGAAATGGCTCACGAGGTTGTGGAGGCTGGAAAGTCCCAAGTCCATGAGTCAGGCTGGAGGCTTCTCCTGATGCACATAGCTGCACCATGCTGAGTTTCTTCCTTGTTCTTCTTCAAAAGTATCTTGTCTTTTCTTGGCCCTTTTAATAACTACATAAATTTTAAAACCAGCTCTTTTTTCTTTCATACTCACAAACAAAGCAAAAAAAAATCTCCTGAAATTTACATTGTTACTGTATTGTAAATATAGATTAACCTGGGAAAATAATTAAAAAAAAAAAACTTGAATTCTTACCTTTCCATCAATACAATATATTCCTCCATTTACTCTGGTCTTTTTAAAAACATATTTTTTTAATAATGTTTTGTACTCTCAGTATAGAGGTCTTAGATATATTTTGTTAGAGATATCCTTACATATTTGACTATTTTTATGTTAGTGAGGTGTTAGCATTGTTTCATTTTCTAATTGTGTTTGGCTAGTATATAAAAATACAAATTACTTTTTGTCTAACCAAACCAAACCCACTGCCATCGAGTGGATTACACCTCATAGTGACTTTACAGGACAGAATAGAACTGCCCAATAGGGTTTCCAAGGCTGTAAATCTTTACAGAAGGAGGCTGCCACATCTTTCTCTCCTGGAGCCACTGGTGAGTTCGAACCACAGACCTTTTGATTAGTAGCTGAGCACTTTAACCACTATGCAATGAGGGCTCCTATTTTCGTACACCAAACCAAAAACCAAACCTGTTTCCATCGAGTTGATTCCAACTCATAGCGACCCTACAAGACAGAGTAGAACTGCCCCATAAGATTTCCAAGGAGCAGCTGGTGGATTTGAACTGCTGAAAGCTTAACCACTGTTCAACCAGGACCCTATTTTTTTTTTTTTTGTATAGTTACCTTAAATATGCTTTTACTGATACTAATAAATAGCATATTAGTAGGCTTTTTTGAATTTTTCACAGTTTACAAAAAAATTAACATGAAATGAGTGTTTTATTTCTCCCTTTCCAATTCTTAGATCTTTTCTTTCTTTCTCTTGTCTTGTTGCAACAGCTGCAACCATCAGTACAATGCTGAAGGAAAGTAGCCATAGCAGACAACCCATTTTTTGCTGTTGTTTTATCTCAAATGAAATCTTCCAATTTTTTTTTTATCATTAATTGGTATATTAGCTGTAGGTATTTTGTAGTTATTCAGTATCATATTGAAGTTTTATTCCTGGTTTGTGAAGAGATTTTAGATATGTTGAATTGTAGCAACTACTGAGATAATCATATTATTTTTTTCTTTTATCCTGTTAACATGGGTGTTATTATCTGTATGTATTTTCAAACATTAAAATAACTTACACCGCTGAAATAGACTCAAGTTTCGTTGTGGTATATTATCTTTTGTCTATATCATTCTGTTTAATTTGCTAGTATTCTATTTAGTATTTTTTAAGCTATGTTCATAGATTCATTGACCTTTGCTATTTTTCCTTCTCATAAATTTCATGCCTTATTTTGTTATCAAGATTACGCCAGACTCATGTAATAAGGTGGGGACCGTTTCCTCTTTTCTTCTAGTCTCTGGAAGTGTTTGTGTGAGATTGCTAATGTTTCTTACTAGTGAATAAATATTTAGACCTGGAAAAGCCATCTGAACCTGGAGATTTCTTTGTGGGAAAGTTTACAGTTGCACATTTAATTTAATTAACATTTTAATTAATTTCAATATGAATTGAATCAATATGCCTAAGGAATTTGTCTAGTTTATCTACATTTTCAAAGACATTGGCATAAAGTTGTTCATGATCTAATTCTATTGTCATTTTATTATTTAGAATCCATAGCTGTATCTTTTTTCCTATTCTTAATATTGATTATTTAGGGATTCTCTCTCTATTTTCTTTTTTTTTAATTTCTTGATGTGGCTTATAAAGAATTATCGATTTTGTAACTATTATTAAAGAAGCAGCATTTAGCTCTGATGGTTCTCTCTGTAATCTGATTTTTGTTTCAATAAATTCAGTCCTAACATTTACCTTCTTCTTTCTTTGGGTTAAATTTGTTCTATTTCTAGATTTTTGAGATGACTTCTTATATAACTGCATTTTAGTCTTTCATCTTTATTAATATTGGCATTTAAGCTATAAATTTTCCTTTAAGCATAAGAGTAACTTCATCCCGCAAATTTGATTAATAGTAATTGCCATTATGATTAAAGTACTTTTCTACTTTCCACTGTGATTTATTCATTGACCTGTGGGTTATTTAAAAATATGTTTCTTAATTTCCAAAATATGGGTAGTATCCCAATATCTTTTTATTGTTAATTTCTAACGTATTTCAACTGTGTTAAGAGAATGGACTCAGTAATTTTTCAGTTTTGTGGAATTTTTGAACTTGCTAATATTAGTTCAAATTCATTAATAGTGTTATTCAAATCTTCTATATCCTTACAAGTTTGAGTCTGCTAATTCTATCCATTACGGGGAGAAATGTGTTCAAATGTACAACCATAATTGTGGATTTCTTAAATCTCTTTTTGGTTCTGTCAATTCTTACTTTATGTATTTTGCTTTATATATTATCTTGTGCATAAAAATTACTAATGATTTTAGCTCCTCAACCTTTTATCATAGTGAACATTCCCTCTTTATCTCTAATAATGCTTTATAATAATGTAGCTACAGCAGTTTTCACTTGGTTAATATTTTCAAGGTGTATTTTTACATTCTTTTGTATTCCATTAAAAAAAAAAAGACATCCACTATGATATTAATTTTGAATTTTTAATTGTTGCATTTAGCCTATTTGTATTTAATGTAAGTGTTGATACATTATGTTTAGAATTATTATTTACTTATAGTTTCATTTAAGTCTACTCAATTTAACTTAGGTTTCTTTCTATTTCCTTTCTTGCTAGGCTTTACTTTTACTTTCTTTTAATTTTCAATCTCTCCTTTTATTAGAGTATGAGTTATACATTCTTCTATATTTCATTTAGAATTTTATTCACCATGAATCCTTGAGTTATTAAATTCTAATATAAATTATTACTCCACATATTTACTTCTTAGATAAGCAAAGATTTTAGAACATTTGAATTCTTTGACCTAACCTCAACTTCTACTATTTTTACTGCACATTTTAATTCTATATGTATATTCTAAACCCCATAGTATATTATCATTTTATACAGTCAATATTCATCCAGATTTATTCATATAATTTCCATTCCTTTGGTCCGATTATTTTATGACTCTTGAAGCTTCCTTTTGGGTTCATTTTCCTTCAGTCTGAAAAAAAAATTAAGAAAAACAAAACTTATCTCAGTAATTTAATCAGTGCAATTCTACTGGTGGAAAATTTTCTGTTTTGTTAGTCTAAAAATGTCTTAATTATACTTCTATTTTTAAGTGGTATTTTTTATTGACGACATAACCTCGTTGGGTGTTGTAGAGTTGATTCTGACTCATAGGGACCCAATGTGACAGAATAGAACTGTCTCATAGGGTTTTCTTCACTGTAATCTGGACCAGAAGAATACCAGGTCTCTCTCTTACAGATCCAATAGGTCAGTTCAAAACATCGGTCTTTACGTTAGCAGCCAGTACTGTACTACCAGGGTTCCTTCTAGAATCATGTTGTTGTTGTTATGTGCTATCAAGACAGTTCTGACTCATAGTTACCCTGTGTATAACAAAGCGAAACATCACCTGGTCCTGTACCACCCTCACAAACATTGCTATGCTTGAGCCCATTGTTGCAACCACTGTGTCAATTGATCTTTTTGAGGGTCTTCCTCATTTTCGATTTTAGATTCTAGGTTCTTAGATTCTAAAGATTTTAGAATTTTATATAGGCATTTTTTTTTTCCCCTAACAACTCTGAAGATATTCCATTGTCTTTTGTTTTCAATTTTTTTTTTAAGCAATTAGATGTCCATTTTGTTGATGCTCCCATGAAGGTAAAATATCTTTTTATTCTCTAGCTATTTTCAATACTTTCTCTTGGCTGAGGTTTCAGCATTCTTACTGCAGTATGCAGAAATGTCATTTTTCTTTTTATGTATCTTGTCTGGGATTCCTAGTGATTTTTGAATTAATGGCTTGATAGACAACTCTCAGTCATTACCTCTTGAATATTTTTCTTGTTTCATTCTCTATTATCTCTCCTTCATGGGCTCTAATCACAGATTTTTAATGACTTTTTTGTACTCTCTTCTGAAGTTTCTTTTGCTCTTTTATATGTCAAATTGTACATTTTTTTCTTACCTAGATTTTAGTTTACCACTTTTTTTCTTCAACTCTGTTGGATATTATATTGAACTTATATGTTGCATTATTAATTTTAGAAATTGCATTTCACTGTGATTATTATCATTTAGTTAATTTTTATAGCTTTAATTTCTCTGCTGAAAGTTTCAATCTTGTCTTTTAATTCTTATAACATACACTTACGTGACAACACAATTGCCCATATCCACAAGTGGCACGCTCACTTCATTGTTTTCTCCTTTTTTTAAAAAAATAACAAATTGTTTTCATGTATATCTGGTTGTTTTAAATTGAGTACTAGAAATTATACACACAAAAAAATTACATGTCATTTAAGACTCTGGGTAATGTTATCTTCCTCCAGAATGGACCTAATTTTAATTTTAGTATTTACAAACAGGTAGGCTGATGACACTAAAAATCTTGATTGAATTAATAAAATCAGGAACTGAGAAAGTTCTGAGTTGGGCTTAGTTAGGACTGATCTATTTATGGTCTATTCTTAAACCTAATGTTCTCGCTTCCTGAAAACTCTGAGGTATTTCCCAAGGCCTTTCCTCCTTGGTGAGTCATGGGCTCCAATTTTTTTTTTTTTTTTTCTCCTCAGGATCATGAATTTTCCAAAAGCCCTGCTCAGTTTCTCATCCTCTTAGCTGTCAGCCTTCCTTCTGATCCTGCAATTTTTCTTTTTGTTTATAGCTCTCAGATACCTAAAACATTTTTTAGTGCATTGTTTATGTTTTCTAGTTGTTGTTAATGGTAGGATTAACCTGAACCACAGCCATCGTGATGCAAGTAAAACTACTGCCTTAAGTATCTCTTAGTCTAGAATCATTGTAAATCACCTTTTTTTCCAAGATTATTAACTTCCTTATAACTCTACCACAGTTGTCTTATAGGATGCCACCACTTCTGCATTTGTCAGATTGTTGCATTTTGGTAGAATTTATTTAGTTAAAGTATTGAATATATTTATATACAGTTAGTTCTCAAGTCTTTATTATATTCAGATTAAATATTTTTGGCAAGAAAACTTCATAGATAATTCTATATTCCTCACAATTCATCATGCTAAGAGAGAAATAAAGTTAATTTTGATCACATGGTTAAAGAACTGACAGCCATATCTTTTCATTGTAAAGTTGCACCAACCTCCCTTCAATCAGTAAGGAACCTGTCAGTTGCTACTCTGATATCATTAAATATCCAATTTCCTATCAATCTTTCGTTCAATGTTTTGGCATCAGTTGATGCTCTTTGCCTAAATCAATTATTTTATTAAGATTGCATAATGGAGATTTTCTGATCCTATCATTTCCTCTACATTTATTAGCTAGCATTCTTTGGAAAAAAAGAACATTTACTCATCAATTGGTGCTATTTTCTTATCCTGAAATACATTTCTTACGGCAACAGGAGTGTAAGTACTTAATTCATTCCCTTTGTTATCATTTTTCTTTAAAAAGAAATCAGTGAAATAGGCATTTCCAATAGTGATAAATCAGGTTTTATTTCATGTGGGCTCATGATTGTTGATTTGATTGTCAACATGGGCTCATGGATTTTTATATAATCAGCATGCTTCAATCTCAATGTGTTACTCCTTGCTTTTATGAAGCGTACAGTTCAGGCGAGAGGGTGGGGCAGAGAAGACAAAGACTAAAACTTAAATAACAAGAAAGATAAACTCAGATATTTATTAGCAATATGTAAATAAGTGCTCTTTGGGGTATGCTAATTGCAGCAAATAGACCTCAGAAGATCTAATGAAGACTCTAAACAGTATAATGTCTCAAACACAAAATTTATTTCTTACTCACATACCAGGACAGTACAGGTAAGAAGTTTGGTAGAGTGACCTCTTGCATGTGTCTTCCCTCATTCAGGGAACTAGGTTGACTGGGCTCCTTCATCTTCAATGTGTGGCTTCCAGTTCACCATGGGATTGTCTGCATTTCAGCCAGCCAGAATGTGAAAAGACTGCAAAGGACTCCCTCATGGAAGAATTTAATAGGCCAGCTTAGAAGTGGTGATCATCATTTTCACAATGCTCCATTGTCCTGAAATACATCACGTGGCTCTAATAAATGAAGAAAAGCCTGGGGTCCAGCAAGAAAAGAAGAAAATAAATTTAAGACAATTTCTTCCAAAAATATAAGTAAATAACAATTATGTGAGAGAGTGAGCTATGCAAAATTCTGGGGGAAGAACATTTCAACAAAAAGGACAACACTAATTCTAAGGAATGAACGAGCTTGACCCATTCAAGAAATATCAAGAAGGCAAGTGATAGCTTAAATAGAGCAAACAAAGAGGACAGAGGTTGGATAAAAGGTCAGAGAGTTATGCAGTCAGATCGCATTTTCCTTTTTTACCTTAAACCCTATGTTAAGGATATTACTTTTTTTTTCCCTAAGTGTAATGAGCAGTCATAGTAGATTTTTAACAATCTATGTTTTAGAGTACCCTACCTACTGTAAGAAGCCCTGGCTGCACGGTGTTTATAAGCTCAGCTGCTAACCAAAAGGTTGGCCATTTGAATTCACCAGCTGCACCTTGGAAACCCTATGGGCTAGCTCTACTCTGTCCTATAGTGTCATTATGAATCAGAATCTAATCTAATCTACTGTAATGAGGATAAAATATAGGGGTGTAGTAATAGAAGCAGGGGGAAACATTAGGAAGTTTTTCAGCATTCTTGGTAACAGATGAGAGAAGGTTGATCTAAGATAGTTATTATGTGTTAGTGAAAAGTGGAGATGGAATATTAGGTTTCCATTTGAAAGGGAAGCTAATAGTATTTACACATGAATTAGATATCAAAGACCAGGTGCTATGAAGGCAATTCCAACTCACTCATGGCAACTCCATGCATGACAGAGTAGAACAGTGCTCCATAGGGTTTTCGATGGCTTATTTTTCTAAAGTAGATCTCCAGGCCTTTCTCCAAGGCACCTCTGGGTGGACTCAAACCTCCAACCTCTCAGGTAGCAGCTGGACACATTAACCGTTTGCACCACACAAGGACTCCACTGGATATCAAATGTGTAGAAAAGAGAAAAGCCATACAAGACCACAAAATTTTTGGCTTATGCTTCTAAGTACAGACTGGAGCCTTAATCCGATATCAGCAAGTTTAGGAGTACAGCAGGTGTGTACAGGGCTTCATGAGGTGGGCAATGAGCTCCGTTGACCTGTCAACATTGAAATTTCTTTTAGACAAACAAATGGAGAAGTTCAGAACACCATTTACAGTTCAAAGGAGAGCACAGAGCATTACAGCCATCCAGAATTGAAGACCTTAAAAAGTAACATTAAAAGTGATTGCATATATAAATATAACTCCATAAATTTCATGATGCCTAATAGACATTGCTAATTGAACTTTTCTGATACTGAAATCATCTTCATCCCAAACCTGATCTGTCCACGCCTATCCCCGTTTAAACAGAAGGTAATTCTATTCTTCCATTTGCTCAAGTCAAAAAGCTTGGAGTCACCTTTAGTTTCCCTCTTATTCACAGGTCTCATATCCACTCTTTCAGGGAAATCCTATAGTCTCTAACAGATTCAGAATCCAACCACTTTTCACCACTTTGAATAACAAAAACGGGTGAAAATCTTCTCATCCCTCCCCGGTCCTCTCATAACAACATCCTTGTGCATATTCCTTGTCTCTCTAGAACCCATTCTCACACAGCAGCCAGAGCAAGCCTCACAGAGCTTAAGTTGGATGATGTCGCTTCTCTACTTAACACCCTCTGATTGTTCCCCGTTTTATTCAGAGCAAAATCCAAAGTCACTGCAATGACCTACAAGGCCTTCGATAACCTGACCCCTTTTACCTTTATGGTTTTACTTTCTTTTCAACACTTCTCCCTTACACATTCTATCTGGCTTCCTTGCTACTCCTCTGACATACAAATCATGCTCCCAATTTAGGGTTTTTTTGTTTTTTTTTTTTTTTCTGTTCCCTCTGCTTGGAATTATTTTCTCAACAAATCTACTTCCTTGCCTTGTCCTAGTCTTTTCTGACATCCCATTCTCAACTATTAAGTGCAGTGACAGGTGCTACCTCTCCCAGTTCACACTCACTCCTCTACCGTTTATCATTGTATATATTCACTTTCTAACATTCTTTATAATTTACTTGTTAAAAAATGTTTACTGTTATTGTATATTTTCCCCTAATCTCTCTCCCTACCCTTGGTAAAAAGTAAGCTCCATGAAGGCAGTGACCTTTCTCTGTTTTGTTCATTGTTATCTTCAAGTGTTTAGGATAGAGTCTAGCACACAGAAAGCAAAAAAAAAAAAAAAAGCGAAATTGGCTGATTGAATGAGTGAATGAAGGCAGGGAGCTATGAGACAGTTTAAGGGACCTAATTACCTCATTGAGGATGTAGCATTTTATCACAGATAATGAAAGCCAAGTAAGAGTTTGCTAGATGAAGAGTGGAGCAACGCGCTACAAAAGAAGCCTAACAGACATTATTGGCCAACATGTTTATCAGTCTGTAGTCATTCAAGAACCTCAAATTTAGAGTGAAAAAATATCATTTTATTTGATGCTTGCCTAATAGCAGAAAAGATGGAATGTATCCAAGAATTAACTAGTAGGTGATAAAGAGCTTCTCACTAAAGTGTTGGCCTAGACAATTCATGTGCAATTTTTTTGTAAGTCCACCATTTAGCCTATATAATGGCTAGCTCTCAGTTGTCACACTTTACATGAAATAAGAGCAAGGTTGAAGATACAAATATAAATTAAATCTTTCATTTGTATGAATTCTGTGCATGTGTAATTAATCTCTAGGTATGTTTTGGTGGTTGGCATGAAAGGAGTATGTTGTGTGTTCAAGGGTGAGAATTACTCCACATAGAGAACAACAATGATTATGCCCCTTGTTCATGCCCAGTTCTGCCAACTGGTATTATCAACCCATGGAAGGTAAGGAAATTGAAAAAGATTTCATCAAAATGACTGAACCAGAAAGGAACTGAGTACAAAGTGAAAGGGCCCAGATTCAGAATCAAACCTCTCTTTCTGTTTACCTTATGGGCATCTTCCTGTCCTACTCTTATCCTTCTTTTTTTTTTTTCCATCTTTTTTTATCAATAATCCAAAAGCCAAAATACCATGAGTATTTTTAGATCCTTACACTGAATGCAGTAGGAGTTGTATTCGTTGGAGTATTCCTTCCAGTATTCACTCAGGAACTTTTTCTGCTCTAAAAGTTTGAAGTTTGGAATCTTTATTTTATAGCTGCAGGACATTTTAGTCAATAAAAAAGGATGTCTTTTCTTTCTACCTACCATTGTGATCAAACAATAGAAAGAATGACGATGGCCAGTCTAACCAAGACTCACTCACAGTGTATTTGAGATTTGGAATAGAAAAAGTGACTGAAAACTTATTTCTATAGCTCTGTATAAAGGATTCACAACACATCCCCAGTCATTCATTCCTTAGCATTTAGTGCTATTTAAGCAATAGAGTCCATATAAATTTGACAATAGGAAATAAACATACATACAAAACATATATAATTGCAGTCTTATTTAAAAATGCAATGTAAATTTATGCCTATAGCAAAAATTCAGTTAGAACTTTACATAATATACACTGATTCATGCCAATTTAAGTTTTCCATTGAGAATGAAATGTTTCTTGTAGAAAAAGGAGTAACTTTTGTATAACAAAATTTTCACTTTCTGTGAAATACTGACTAATCACTTAAGACATTTTCCCTTACATTTAGGTCACATGGAAGCATAACCCAGAGATGATAAATGAAATTTTTAGTGTTTCACTTCTTTTTAAAATCTTTGTTGATATTTTCTGTTATTTTTGCAATACTGTATTTAACGTATTTGCTTACCTAAGAAGGTAAGTGTAGGGATACTTCAGAACAGCCATGGGGCTTAGTCAGCACTTAACCAAACCAAACCCATTGCCATCAAATCAATTCCAACTCACAGACCCTATAGAACAGCGTAGAATTGCTCCATAGTGTTTCCAAGGAACAGCTGGTGGATTCAAACTGCTGACCTTTTGGTAAGCTTCCAATCTCTTAACCACTGCACCACCAGGGTTCCAGTCAACACTAATCAGGAGACATACCTAAGTTATGTTTGTTGTTGTTGGCGGCCATTGAGTTGATTCTGACTCATGGTGACCCCATGTGTGCAGGTAAAACTGCTTCATAGAGTTTTTAATTCTGTGACCTTTTGGAAGCACATCACCAGCTGCCTCTGGGTGGGTTCAAACCTCCAACTTTTCTGCTAGTAGTAGAGCACTTAATTGTTTACACTACCCAAGGACCACTAAATTATGATTAAGAAAGCTAAAGAAGACTCTGTATAATGCTTTTGAATTTACTTTTAGATCAACAGTAAACGTGGGCAAGACAGAAGTAGGAATTCAAGACAATGTATAAGTAGTTAATTTTTCTCCTTGGTAATAAACTTTGCCATTTCTCATGGATGATTCCTAAAGTTTGAGAACCTTTCCTTTACAAAATGAATGGTCTGACATATTCTATATGCATATGTGAGTGATAGATGAAAGCAAACTTCTTAGCTTCTGCTTGTTTGCCCAACATATCATGGGCCATGGAGCTGCTCCTCCATTACCTCTTCCTTTGGTAAATATGATACACAATTCCCTGTCTGGAAAGGACCTAGCTTTATTACCACTCTAAAAACTATGCACATGTATTGAGGACATGATGATTTTTAGTTGTGTGTGCTTTTTCTCTTAATTTTTTTCTCACTTTATTTCTATGAGGTTACAATGTTGTAACATGTTTACAGACTGAGTACATGAATAACATCATTATGTTTCTCACTCTGGTTGATAAAATACATTTTTGGAGAGGCTGAATGACTTTTTCAAGGTCATATGGACTCTACCCAGCCCAGTATGGACTCTAAGTCATGGTTAAAATGAGTGAAGCCTTTTCACAGGAATTATTCAAAAAAGACAGGCTCCCAATCAGACTTTTTTTTTCAATTTTTTTTTTCACAGACTCACATAGTAAAAGGAAAAACTAAATAGATAGCAATACAAGCAATTAAATATAAATATTCCTCCGTCATTTTTAGCAAGGTATAAGGCATTCATATTGCTAGGTTTTGAGTTAAAAAAACGAAAAACTTCTTTCCAGAATGAATACATTCTAGAGGTTGAAAGAATGAATATGCAAAGAGAATATAGCTCTTATATGACAATAGAAATCCAGCCCACAGTCTCCACAGCTACAAGCCCAGGAAGTGAAACTACAACCTTTGCGGCAATCAGCCCCAAGTGGTCAGGACTTAGTCAATGTCTCCCAGCTTCGCTACGTTTTGCCCCACTTTCAACTCAAGAGCAATCAGAGAAAGCCAAATGTGCTCCCCAGACCAATCACATAAGGTGCCCTGCTTTTAGTCAACCCACCTCCAATTTCACCGTGCCAACAGCTTCCAATTAGGCCATACCAGACATCTTGCTTCTTTTCCATTATGAAGACTTCCTACTTCTCTGCCTCCCTTTTAGCCAAAGACAAGCAATGGAGGTTAGCTCCCTTACTATAGCAAGCTCTTAATAAATAGCCTTTGTTAGTTCTCATTTGGGTATTCTCTGTTTATTTCCACAAAATAAAACTTTCAAGAAGCAACAGAACTTCTTAAGGCTATGATAAAGTTTGAAAGAGTACTTTTACTAAACAAAACTTGCCCTGCTCTCAAGGCCTGATACAATAAAAGCCAACATAACTTCAAAGGCAAAAGTTGTTTAGCTGTAATTTGAGTAAATCGCCTAGCTAAGTGTTTTTGTTCTGTCTCTATGCATGCATGGCCTATATGAATGTATCCCAGGATGAATTTGCCTCAGTAGATTGAGGTCAGGTCGATACTGAGAGAAAAAAGATGAAAAAAGCTCTTCAGAGTCAAATAGGCTTTTTAAAAGTACCCAAATTACAGATAATACAAGTGAAACAGGAATGAACCAAGAATGCCTTTAAGCATGGAACAAAGGCCACTAGGAAAAAGAACCCAGCTATTGAAGAAATAAAAGTACCCATCCTTAGTGACATAAGTTGGTGAAATATTCAACTCCTGGGGCAATACAAAGCAAAGAAGAAATCATTTTTAGATAAGAGGACAGAACTAATGGATAGTCTCAGCAAGCCTAAAAGCTTTGTTGCCACAATAGTGCCAAGGTAATAGTTTCTACCTCTACAATTCCTTTCAGTGATTGTTTTGCCGATATACAGTGTAAAGGAAACAAAGACTAATAATTGCTTGTCAGTATTGACAAAGCATGACTGGCATCGTGAAGGAGAAGAGCTGGGGAAGGGGATGCCAATTCACAGCTCTGATGTATACTAACCAACTGTGCTGTGTTCACACTAAAGGAATGAGAAAGGAAGAAACACGCAAAGGTCAAAATGAGCTGTTTATATCTTCCTAGTTAACAAAACACATTTCAAAGGCCAAAGGATTTGAATCATTGAGAAAATTTTTTAAAAGTGAAAAATGATGCAAAAAATCACATTGAGAGTTAGAACTCTGTGCGTCACATCCAATTATAGGTGGGAGAGAGAAAGCCGGATTGTAGAATCTCAACAAAGCAAAACTGTTAAGTCACCAAGTATTTCACTACACAGGAAAAAGATCTACTTTATATTGAAGTCAATTCCTCAACAATATGTACTGTAAAACACTCAAACAGATTTGAGTGACTAATAGATTTTCTCAGAAAATATATTGCATAAAAATCAACATGTTTCACTTTCAAATAAAGTAGCCTCAAAGAAGCAAATACCACAAAGCTCACTATCTTTAAACATGTATTGAGTTATTGCTATATATATATATATATATATACATGGATTTAAAGACAGCCTGGTGCTGGAAGAATTTACAGCATAGGAAGAGTAAAAATAGACAATCGCAAGTGTTAAATGTATAGTTATAGACATTCCTGCACTCAGTAACAGGAATAGAATTTTGCCCAGCAAGACCTCATAACACAAAGAGCTTAAGTGAGATGGGTGAGTAGAGATAGAATACATAGAAGAAAGGTAGTTTGATACTCACATGTTCCAATAATTCTGTAAGGATAATATATAGATACAGACATAGACATCGATGTAAATATAAATATAGATAGATAGATATATATAAACCTATTCCCTGGGAAGTAAGAATTCAAGTAGTATTTTGAGCTGAAAATCTTTACATAACTCTAAGATTTATCTAGGCATGTGATTGTGTTGACAGCAATGCCCGAATATTTTGAATGTGAACAAAAATTAAAAATTAATTATGTCATGACCAGGCTTGTCATACATCAGCTTCACCATTATCGAGCCGCATTTCAGCAGTAAAGCTCATTTGACTGACATTTGCTCCTGGTTCAGCCCAGTTGAAACTAATTAAAGAATAGGTGAGCAATGGAAATGTTAACAAGCCTCACTCTTGGTAAACAAATTCGATGCTCTGTAAATTAATTGCTTTATTTGCATGGCTCACATTGTACTTAGGCTCTCCTCCCATTCAACAACCATCCAAAGCCAAGAATCTAACAGCTGTAGGTTTTTCTGCCTATAGAAGAATTCAGTGATAAGACACAGGTGGGGTTTTATACTCCTGAAAATTCTGCTCCTATCTTAATCAGAGATTTCTCTCGGCTGTCCTTTCAAACACAAACTCTCATTTTACTTGGTGGCGTCTTAAAACAGTACAAAAATGACATCACTCCCTTCATGGACATGTCCACTTCATGCCTACAAGCTCTCATCGGTCAGGTGGTTACAGCACAGATGACATGAGGAGTCAATATCTATACATATATGCCAGCTTCTTTATTAAACAAGCAAGTGCAACTTTTGCAAAACTGTCCTCTCCTTTTGCTTGAATTACTTACACATTTTCCTTCTTCTCTATTCAGTATATTTTCTCAAATCACAGCCTTTCTAAAGAATAAAAATCTATATTCTATTCTCTGTCCTTCAACTGGAAATGTCCTGTTCATTTTTAGCTATAAAATGAGTGGCCCTTTTTTTCTCAGTGCCATCTTCTGTAACACCTCTCCCACCCAGCGTTTAATTGAGACTATCACTATTATCTCATGGGGCTTTTTCAAATGCTTCCTAAACTGAGTTCTTTTGCTACTAGTCTCTCTCTACTCAAGTCCACCCCAGCACTGATATTTTCCTGAAACCAACATCTGATGATGATGTTACCTTCTGCTCAAAAACTATTTTTGACTTCTTACCAAGAAAAAAAAAAAAAAAGCAAAAGCCAAATCATTGCTGTTGAATCGATTCTGACTCACAGGGACCCTATAGGACAGAGTAGAATTGCCCCATAGTGTTTCCAAAGAGCAACCAGAGGAAGAACAGCCAACCTTCTGGTTAGCAGCTGAGATCTTAACCTTAATTCCAAAGGATATCCCCCAGCTACCATTTTCGTTGGTGTCCTTCCTTCCTGACACACGTACACTAAACTTCAGCCAATATAATTTCTCACGATGCCTATTATTTGGTAAACTGAAGATAGAAAATAGCTTGGTATATTCTGCTTGAAATATGTTTAGTGTCTCTTTCACATGGCAAGTCTGTACTCATTTTTAGGAATCCTCAAATTTCACCTCTTGGGGCTGCTGGCTACTCCTAGGCAGAGTCATTTTTATCTTCCTCTGAAATCTGAAATGACACTGTCCATATAACTACTATAAGCCTATTTCTTGAATATTTAATTTATATGTTTATATTTCTGTTTCTTTTTACAGATTATGACTTTTTTAAAGAGGCCTACTCACTTTTTGCATTTTTAAAACCTTGTTTATACCAGCCAACATGGAATAATTGTCAATAAAGATTTGTTAAATTATTGAAATGAATGGACACATGAATTAATTAATATTATTATATGATAATTCACCAAATTAATCTTTACACAGTCTTTAATCTCAGAAAAAAACTGAGACGTTAATGCAGATGGAACAATATAAGTGCATCTACATTTCAGGAAAAAAAAATTAGACATCTGAAGGTATGTGAGGCTCACTCAGATTATATAGGAAATCATGCAGTAAGAGAGAGTAACTTCAGTATCCTCCAGCATCTCTTGTAGGATCACCCTGTTTTAGGCAGTATCCTGTATCATTTTCCTGTTGAAAGACATTATTCATATTCCAAAACCAAACCCATTGCTATTGAGTCAATCCCAATGCATGGTGACCCCATGTGTTGCAGAGTAGAACTGCTTCATAAAGCTTTCTTAGCTGGAAGCAGATTTCTAGGCCTTTCTTCAGTGGCACAGTTGGATGGTTTGGAACCGCCAAATTTTATGTTAGTGATTTTGTTGTTGTTAGTGCCCTTGAGTCAGTTTTGTCTCACAGTGACTATGTACAACAGAATGAAACAATGCCTGATCCTGAGCCATCCTCATCATTTCGTTATGCTTGAGCCCATTTTTGCAGCCACTGTGTCAATCCATCTCATTAAGGGTCTTCCTCTCTTTCGCTGACCCTCTACCAAGCATGATGTCCTTCACCAGGGACTGATCCTTCCTGATAACATGTCCAAAGTATATGAGATGAAGTCTTGCCATCCTTGCTTTGTTTGTTCTTCTGGCAGTTCATGGTATATTCAATATTCTTCACCAACACCATAATTCAAAACAGTCAAGTCTTCTTCGGTCTGTCTTATTCATCCTCCAGCTTTCGCATGCGTCTGAGGCAACTGAAAACACCATGGCTTGGGTAGGCACATCTTAGTACTTAAAGGGACATCTTTGCTTTTTAACACTTTAAAGAGGTCTTTTGCAGCAAATTTGCTCAATGTAATGTGTTGTTTAACTTCTTGACTGCTCCTTTCACAGGCACTGATTGTGGATCCAAGTAAAATGAAATCCTTCACAACTTAAATATTTTCTCCATTTATCCTGATGTTACTTATTGGTCCAGTTGCAAGAATTTTTGTTTTCTTTATGTTGAGGTGTAATCCATATTGAAGGCTGTGGTCTTAGATCTTCATCAATAAGTGCTTCAAGCCTTCTTCACAACCTTTCAGCAAGGTTGTGTTATCTGCATAATGCAGGTTGTTAATGGGTCTTCCTCTATTTCCTACGCTGCATTCTTCTTCATATAGTCCAGCTTCTCAGATTATTTGCTCAGCATGCAGACTGAATAAGTATGGAGAAAGGATACAACCCCGATGCACACCTGGTGTGCATTAGGATTAGGTTAGTGGAGGAGTGGAAACCATTTGTGCCACCCAATTCCCCACTCTGAAATTCAAGGAGTGTCTGTATATTAAATAGGAATTCCTAATCATTGAGAAATCTTCCAACCCAAAGAAGAGCTCTGTATTGATGGCAGTGAGGTAGGGCGATAAGTTCTCCAAGCACAGTATGGTCAGACAAACCCTAACATCAGAGGGTTTTTTTTTTTTTTTTTTTGTCCTAATCATCCAGTTTTAAGATAAGCCTTTACAAAAAGATTAGAGGAATGACTTCAGCTACGCTTTGAAGTGTTTAACAGTTCCTTCATCACTGTGCCACTTGTATGGTATTTTTATTTATTTACTTTTTACTTTTGTTTTTATTTTGTTTTTTTAAATAACAGAAAAATTCTAACTGTAAACCTGTTGCCATTGGCATTAGGGTCCATGCTCTGCAATATGTAAATCATGTGATTTATTCACTGTGGTGCCAAAAAAATAAATATTGTAAAAAGTGATATGTAGACTGTTCTTAAAAAAAAAAAAAAAAACTAATGCTTCATTTCTTCTGGAGAAAAGAGGCATTTTCATCACTAAATTTATAAAAAACAAATGATGGTGATATTTTTCTAATTAAAAAAATAACACAAATATAAACACAAGTTGATAGTTGTTAGAAGTCTTCGATATTCCTCAAAGGGAGACGCTTTGCTATTGTCATGAAAAACGTGTGCTTTTTACTAAAAAATAAATTCTATCTCATATTATTAATTTTCAAAAAAGCAAATCCAAACGCTTTACATAGAATTCATTTTGTTCATCGGGAATCATGGGTAAGAAGGGGTTTTCTGACTTCAAAAACTAGACACTCTTAACTTGCTGTTACAACTTCAGTATATGCTAGAAAGTATCATAACCCAAACCTCTGGGTGTTTTTAGGAGATTATTAGTACAAGACAAAGTTTCTACCTACAGGTTTTGACTTGTTTTTAGCACAGAGCTGATTATTGTTGTATCACATGGGGTTTTATGTTATTCAGTTTCTTGGCTCCCATAATTCATTTCTTACTGCTCTAATTACGTTATAACTTATGAAGTTAGAGAAAATATTACTGTAGAAGAACTCTTAATAACTTTTAGGATTAAAAAAAATTCTGTTGCCATGGAGTTGATTCCGACTCAAAATGACCCTGTAGGACAGAGTAGAACCGCCCCATAGTGTTTCCAAGGAGCGGCTGGTAGATTCAAACTGCTGACCTTTGGTTAGCAGCCAAGCTCGTAACCACTGCACCAGCAGGGCCACTTTTAGTATAGGCCATTTAGATAAAATCACTTGATTCGGATATTTTCCAGAGGTGTTCTAAAGAATAGTAATCCTTAACAACAGCAACATAACAACAGTCATTGGAATTTTTGAAATGCATGTGAATTCATATACTCTTTTAGATAAATACATGAAGAAACAGAATACATCAAAAATATGGATACAACATCAAAAAAAGACTTAGAGAAAAATGGTGATCACCACTTTCTCATCAGGTGTGTGGAAGGGGAAGAGGAAAGAAAGCAATGAGAATACATTAATGTCTGATCATTTAAAATCAAAGTGAAATGTTTGCCCCTGGGCCTCACTAGGTCTCACTGGAGAGAGTGCTTATATGCTTTTTTTTTTTTTTTTTGTATCTGGAATATGGAATCTGATAAAGAGTTGTTTGGTGAGTCTAACAAAAAGTTAATTGCAATCTCATTTTCTGTAAGTTTAAATTTATAATTTTTACTTCCAATATCTTTTATTATTCCCCCGATTTCACACTCATGTTTCTCTAATTTCAATATCATGATGTTAAAGATAGCAAAATTAAAGTTATTTGTTGGTCCCTAGAGTATTTAAAGGAAATATTCATTTAGTTTCTTATACAAACTTGTTTTTGATGATGACTTAATCTAATGGGAGGAGTTGCCAAAGAGAGGAAACCTTATTTGAAAACATAAATCTAAGAATTCAAAATGATCTTTTCTTCATAACACCGCAACATAGTTTGTAACTCTTCATTAGCACATAGTGCTATCATCTTGGTACTATCTCCCAAAAGGCTTGATAAAGAGGCTACTTAAACAATTTGAGGATTACAAACAAGCATTATTCTGCACTCTCAATATGGGAGCCACTATGCAGGAGAGATTTGCTAACCCCAAAAAGCATTTGCAATAAAGCAAATAAAGAGCCATAGCCATGTTCATACAAATCTTCATAACTGAAAATTAAGCCCACCAATATGGGCAAACAGGCTAACAAAAAGAGAGAGAGAGGTTTCCTATGTGCAATGAGGAAATTCTACCTTCTCCCAAAATCTTTAAAAGAAATGAGGCTTAAAAAAAGTTGGGAAGGAAAAAGAACAGATAGGTGCCTCAGTGGCATCACTGAGTTGCAGGGTTGCTCATGGTGTCACCCCCTCCCCCACATGGGCCTCCTCCTATATCAGACCATACAGAATTCTTAGTCATGTTTTTGTATTAATACTACTTGTAAATGGCAATTCCCATATGTTGTTGTTATTGGTGCCATCAAGTCAGTTACGACTCATATTGACCCTATGGGCAACAGAACAAAACACTGCCTGGTCCTGAGCCATCCTCACAATTGTTATTATGCTTGAGTCCATTGTTGCAGCCACTGCATCAATCCATCTCATTTAGCTCTTCCACTTTTTCACTGACCCTCTAATTTACCAAGCATGATGTCCTTCTCCAGGGACTGGTCCCTCCTGATAATATGTCCAACGTATATGAGATGCAGTCTTGCCATCCTTGCTTCTAAGAAGCATTCTGGTTGTACTTCTTCCAAGACAGATTTGTTTGTTCTTTTGGCAGTTCATGGTATATTCAGTATTCTTCACCAGCACCACAATTCAAAGGCATCAATTCTTCTTCAGTCTTCCTTATTCATCATCCAATTCCCATATATAACCCTTTATTTTCCTTTAATTACTACCTCATTCTCAAAAAAGTTATTGCTATAGGTTCACAAATACTAATTACCACAATATTGTAGCTACAACATCACAAAATTTACCAAAATCAGTGACTATAAAAAAAAAAAAACAGGCAGCAAGGAAAATAACAGTGTGTGGTTGTAGTGCATACAGACAAAACCACATGATTCGAAGTGTCATTGTAATTGGTTAATCATGACAGCTCTGACCAGACTGCATTAAAAGGTTCAAAAAGTAGATTAGCGTAGAGTTTTAGCCTTGCAGGTATATTGATACATGTAAGCTGGTATTACAAACAATGTTTTGTTGTTATAAACAACTACAGGGATTTTTTTTAGACAGTCATTTCGGTCATTATAGACTCCCCCCGGAGAGTGTCACCCAGTGTAGTCTGCACTCCCTGAACCTGCCTAGTGACACCACTGGGGCTTGTAAGAATGGACCTTCAGTACTATAATTAAACCATAGGGTTGTCCCTGAAAAGGAAGGTCTTTGATACTTCTGTACAAGAGTTAATATTGAGAAAACTGTTTAGGATGATTCTGTCTTAATGGGAAGATTATTGTTGATTTCATTGTTATTTGTATCATGCTGTATTTCTCAGTGAAGTAAATAGTTAAATCATAGAGTTCATTCTTATTGTGAAGCTCAAATGAAATGTAGAAGCAAGTGATTTATAAACTATGAAACACGGTGCAAATATGAAACATATCAATTATGTAATGAACATTAGCCATTTGACCTTACAATATTATTGATTTCTGTTGCCTTAAGAAATCTGTATGGCCCATGCCCATTTCTCTCAACTTTTGTACTATATAGAGTTATTAAGGCAATGAAAATCAATAATGCCTATTCTCTAAACTTTTTTTCCTAGTACTTTCTAGAGCACTTGAAAGAGTCCTGCTGCTGTGGTGAATATCTCATCATCTTTTATTGAAAGATGGCTTTGTTTTCTGCTTTACAGAGAAAAATAATCCCTCAGACAGGAACATATCCACACCACTTGACATATTCTGTTAGCTTATGTCATGGGCACCTATTTATTCTCCCAACCTTCCTCCTGTTATATAACAGGGGGTGTTCTTCCTTCACAAAGTTAATCTCCTACTTTGCCCGTTTTTGGTAGATTCTCTTCTTTTCTGCTGTCCCTGGAACACTAAATTATAGACTATTCTTTCTCTCACCTATGTATTCAATTTCTCCCTTTTCAAAAGGCATTTCCCTTTAGCTTAAAAAAAATATACTCAAATGACTTCCATTAAAAAAAAAAATCTTGATTTTTCCTGTAAATGACACCCTAATCTTTCCTTCCATTCATGGTTACATTCTTGAATTAAAAATATGTGGGTGGTTTGGACATGTGTTTGTGGGAAACCCTGGTGGCGTTGGGGTTAAGGGTTGGCAGTTCGAACCTGCCAGGCACTGCTTGGAAACTCTATGGGGCAGATCTACTCTGTCCTATAGGGTCGCTATGAGTCAGAATCGACTCGACAGCACTGGGTTTGGTTTTTTTTTTGGTTTATATGTGTTTGTAGTATCCTTAACTTCTGTTATTCATCCCAGTCAATGCTATCTTTCTATGCCTTTCCCACATGGCTCTTGTTAAGATCATCAGTGACCTCCAAGTCCCTAAAATCAATGAGTCTTTTCTCTCCTCATGTAACTCAGTTTTAAATATATACTTCTCTGAACTTCTGTAACTACCACGTTTGTCTTCTATGACCATCTCTATGACAGATATTCCCAAATTTGTATGTCAAATTTCTGTTTGGAATTGTAGAGCCATACATTGAATCACCTACTCTCCTTGGGTGACCACAAAATGCCGCATTCTCTACACGTCCAAAGTAATTGTCTTCTACTCCACTCCACTGTCACTTTAATTTTTAAAAACATTGATATATTTGTGTATTCAAATACATATTTTTGATTAGTATAGTGATTAAGAACGTAGGCTTTTAGTAAGCTTCTGAGTTCATGTGCTAGCTCTGTCACTTTCTAGATGAAAGCCACAATTAAGTATAAGCTCTGTCTCAACTTTCTCATATGAAAAACAATTATGGATTTATTTTGAAGATTAATTAACTTAAACTAAGTAGAGCTGAAGACAGTACCTGGCATAGTAAACAATAAATATAGTTAATATTACTATTATTATTTCTTTGTTTACCTATCTTACAACTGCACAGTTATTTACTCTACATAAATATCACAATCATGTTTGAAATATGCTGATACTATACCTCCACAACCAACCTCCATAGTTTAAACTCCAAAATGGCTCTGAAAAATGTTCATCACACTCTATCACTCCAACCACTGTAGGAACAACCATTACACATCACTTTATACTCCCCTACCATTGCCAAACCAGAGTTCTCAATTTACTCTCTAAAAAATATTTTTTGGAGAAAATAAAATGTACGTATTGTCCCCTTTGAAATAAAACCAACATAAAGACTCAGCTTTAAAAACTGTGCTTTAAAAACTGTATTTAAGTGCCTTTAATTCATTAATAACGTATTATTTATTTATACAGATACCTACAAAGAAAAACAGGAGTTCCACAATTAAATAACTATGGAAATCATTGTGTACTATTTCCCTTTGTAGATAGACATTTACCACAAATTAGTCCTAGGAAAAATGCTATTTCTCTTTGTGTAATCTAGCATTTTTTAATGTATTTGGCTATAAAACTTTATTATGACATAGTATTATTGGAATATTTGGGGAAATGTCATTTCACATAATGAGAATATATGATTATTTTCGGAGGAAATGATCAGAAACATAGTTGTGTTTTAGAAAAACAACTGGCAGTGCAACATGAAAAAAAGACAACTTGATGTTATTATGTATACATATGTATATAACTAAGGATAGTATTCAATAAATTTCATTAAGTAATTTACATAAACTACCAATCCATCCTTTCCAAATGCTAACCTAAAACAGTTTTTAGTCATTCAAACTCAAAACCAGCCTGCGTTTATTCTCTGGATTCATATTCCCCAAATAATTTCCAATCCCACTTCTACCACGCCCTTCAGGTCCTCATTTTCTTTAAAAATGGAACAATTAAAATAGCATCCTTATGTCAATCTCTCCTATTTTCTATCCACATTGCACATATGAGCCACCGCGTTGTTGTTGTTAGGTGCTATCCAGTCGGTTCCAACTCATAGTGACCTCAAGTACAACAGAATGAAATATTGCTAGGTCCTGTGTTATCCTCACAATTGTTGTTATGCTTAGGCCCATTGTTGCAGCCATTGTGTCAATCCATCTCATTAAGGGTCTTCCATTTTTTCTGTGACCCTCTATGGAAAAATGATATCCTCTAGGGACCAGCCCCTCCTGATAACATGTTGAAAGTATGTGAGATGAAGTCTCACCATCCTTTCTTCTAAGGAACATTCTGGCTTTACTTCTCCCAAGATAGATTTGCTTGTTCTTCTGGCAGTCCATGGTATATTCAATATTCTTTGTCAACACCATATTCAAAGGAATGAGTTCTTCTCTGGTCTTCCTTATTAATTGTCCAGTTTTTACTGCATTTAAGGCAATTGAAAATATGATGGCTTGGATCAAGCGCACCTTAGGCCTTAAAGTGACATCTTTGCTTTTTAACATTATCCACCACAACTGATAATGCTAACATTACCTTAAAACCAAAATAGGACAAAGACATAAAAACAAAAGACCAATAGTCCTTATAAGAATGCAAAAAAGTCAACAAAATTTTAGTAAATCAAATCCAGCAATATATAAAGTCATAATATGTAATGATCACATGAGCCTCATCTCGGAAATATAAGGCTAGCTCTCTTAAAATAGTTATTAAACAAATAATTTCCCTACCAATGTTACAAACTGCTTTTCAAAATTGGGATATGGTGGAAAGGTAGGAGCAAGCTGTAGAGAAGGAGCTGAATAATGTCAAGTCTTCATTCCAGGGAACTGCAGTGAGGTTGACCAAGAATAGGTGATCCCTAGCAGAGGTAGAATCTCAGGTGTCAAGCAAGCTCCAGTTTGGAAGAGGTGAGGCATAAAGGGGAATCAAGAAAACACAGGCCAAATTCAATGAATGCTAGGAAAATATCAGAAAAGGCAGTTGTAAATATTGGCATCTGAGAGGAAATTCCACTGAAGTCTAACTCCAACTAACTTTACTCATCTTCCTTCCTACCTCCATTTCGAATGATAGCTCTTCTGTACTCAGGATATCAAAACAGAACCAAAAGCAGCTTCTGATGCTCAAAAACATGTAGACTTCATTGCCTATAAGAAAAAGTATGAAAGTACAAATTTCTTAACCCAAAAATCAACCATAGTCTAGCCATCCTGTGGACAGTCTACCTTTCCAATTTATTTTGCACAATGACATAGAATAAATCTATCTCTCTAGTCATTTGTGCATTACTGAAGAATAGATCTATGACAGAAAATTCTAGGATACATACATAATTAACTCTCCTAATGCCTTGGAGTATCACGTTCCCCAAGCTTCTTGTAAATAGGTGGGTCCTTGTAACAAGTTCTGGCCAATGGGCTGTAAGTAGAAATGATATATATAACTGCTAGACCCAGCATTCATAAGGTTTTCACTGGCTAATTTTTTTTCAGAAGTAGATTGCCAGGTCCTTCTTTCTAGTCTGGAAGCTCAGCTGAACTCTGTCCACCATGGGTAACCCTGCTGGTATTTGAATATCTATGGCATAGCTTCCAGCATCACAGCAACACACAAACTCCACACAGAATGACAAACTGACAAACCCATGACAAACCCTACATAAAACAGAGTGAAACATCACCTGGTCTTGTTCCATCCTCCTGATAGTTGTCAAGCCCACTGCTGCAACAACTGTGTCAATCCATCTCATTGACGGTATTTCTCTTTTTCCTCCACTTTACTAAGCATGATGTCCTTCTCCAAGGACTGGTCCTTCCTGATAACATGTCCAAAATACTAAGTCTCATGATTCTCACTTCTAAGGAACATCGTGGCTGTATTCTTATAAGACAGATTTGTTCATTCTGAGAGTCCATAGTATATTCAATAGTCACTGCAAACACCATAATTCACAGACATCAATTCTTCTTCGGTCTTCCTTACTCATTGTCCACTTTCACACTCATATAATGAGGTGATTGAAAATACCATGGCTTGGATCAGGTGCACCTTAGTCCTCAAGGTGACTTCTTTGCTTTATAACACTTGAAAGAGGTCTATTGCAGCATATTTGCCCAATTCGATGTGTCATTTGATTTTTTTTTTGACTGCTGCTTCCATGGGAGTTGATTGCAGACACAGGTAAAATGAAATCCTTGACTACTTCAGTCTTTTCTCCATTTATCATGATGTTGCTTATTGGTAGAGTTGTGAGGATTTTTGTTTTCTTTATGTTGAGGTATAATCCATACTGAAGGCTTTGGCCTTTGATCTTCATCAGTAAGTGTTTCACATCCTCCTCGTCTTGAACAAGCGAGGTTGTGTCATTTGCATATTTTAGGTTGTTAATGAGTCTTCCTCCAAACCTGATTCCCTATTCTTCTTCATATAGTCCAGTTTATCAGATTATTTGCTCAGCATGTAGATTGAAAAAATATGGTAAAAGGATACAACCCTGACACCCACCTTTCCTGACTTTAAACCACACAGTAGCCTCTTGTTCTTTCCTAAAGACTACCTCTTGATCTATGTACAGGTTCCTCACGAGCACTATTAAGTGTTCCAGAATTCCCATCCTTAGCAATGTTATCCATAATTTGTTATGATCCACATAGTCCAATGCCTTTGCATTGTCACTAAAACACAGGTAAACATCCCTCTGATATTCTCTGCTTTCAGTCAGGATCCATCTGACATCAGCAGTGATATCTTCTGTTCCATGTCCTCTTCTGAGTCTTGCTTGAATTTGTGGTAGTTCCTTGTCCATGCACTGCTTCAACCACTTGTGAATGACCTTCAACAAAATTTTATTTGCTTATGATATTGTTCAATAATTTCTGCATTCTTTTGAGTCATTTTTATTTGGAATGGGCACAAATACGGATCTCTTCCAGCCAGTTAGCTAGATAGCTGTCGTATGAATTTCTTGGCATGGACAAATGAGTGCTTCCAGCATTGCAATTGTTTGTTGAAACATCTTAATTGGTACTGAGTCAATTCTTGGAACTTTGTTTTTCACCAATGGCTTCAGTAGAGCTTGGCCTTCTTCCTTTAATATCATCAGTTCTTGATCATGTTACCTCTTGAAATGGTTGAATGTTGACCATATCTTTTGGGTATAGTAATTCTGTTTATTCCTTCCATATGTCCTTCAATTTTTTGCCCATAGAATTCTTCAATATTGTAACTGGAGGGTTGAATTTTTTTCGTCAGTTCTTTCAGTTTGAGAAATGCTGAGCATGCTCTCCCTTTTGGTTTTCCAACACCAGGCCTTTGGACATTTCATTATAATACTTACTTTGTCTCCTTGAGCTGCCCTTTGAAATCTTCTGCTCAGTTCTTTTACTTTGTTTCTTCCTTTTGCTTTTAGCACTCTGGGTTCAAGAGCAAGTTTCAGAGTCCCTTCTGACATCCATTTTGGTCTTTTCTTTTTTCTGTCTTTTTAATGACCTTTTGCTTTCCTCATGTATGATTACCTTGATGTTAACTCATAACTCCTCTGGCCTTTGATCATTAGCTTCTAATGCATCAAATCTATTCTTGACATGGTCTCTAAATTCAGGTGGGATATACTCATGGCTGTACTTTGGCTCTTGTGGACTTGTTTTAATTTTCTTCAGCTTCATCTTGAACTTGCATATGAGCAGTTGATGATCTGTTCCACGGTTGGCCCTGGCCTTGTTCTGACTGATGATATGGAGCTTCTTTGTCATCTTTTTCCACATAAGTAGTCAGTTTATTAATATCCTTCCTTCCTTCTGTAGCAGGTCCAAATTTATCTTCTGTAACATGGTTTGGTTACTTTGCAAAAATCTACAGTATCTGTGCTATTGATTTCTCCTCACCCCAAACAATATAATCCTCCCCAATAGGAGAGGATTATATTATTTGGAATAAGGAGAAAAAAGGTATCTTAACCCAAAATCGAAATAGGACTAGTCATCTTAAAGAACCCTTTTCTTATCCTGAGATAATACCCTCCAGTAAGGTCAGTGTACCATCAACAAAGAAGTGCATGAATTTTTCTTTCTTCACTTTTTTTTTTTGCTTATCGTACTTAATGGCTACAGGGAGGCCATCAAACTTAATAATATCAGTCTTCAATTCTGCGTATTTTATTACAGGGTGATCAATTCTGCGTATTTTATTACAGTCATTTCACTTAGAAAAAAGAATTTAATACTCGGAATAAAAATTTCTACAAGAAAGAATGCTCACAGGAGACACATCAGAAAAATATCAAAGAGTCAGACAAATGAAGAAAGAATAATCCTCTTTGTGCTTATAAAAATAAACCTTGCACATTCTTCTCTGGGCTTTAAAACTGTTTAAAGTCAGAATGTTATGTTATAAGGGACAGACGGTGATTTGGTGGTATGTTGTCTGACATGAAGATTTTATTTTTTTTCCTTCTTACTTGTATTTACCTTCTCAGGGGTTCTGTTTGTAATAAGTTACATGAAGTATTTTTAGACAGAGTGAAATGAAAAGTTTTACTACACAGTATCTCTTCTTTTCATCCTGGTTCTTGGGAGTTCTTCTCTAAAAGTAAAATAGCTTCATGTTAAATGGTTATCAGGCCATATCTTTAATTTTCCTTTGTCTTATTAGAAAGAAACTATTTCTCATTTGTACAGCTCCCATGGTATTACACTGAATCATTTGAGCACCCAAGAAAATTAACTGGGCCATGGCCTAGGTGAGATGAAGAGAGACCCCTGCGTGTTTCCATGGTCTTCTCATTTAAGAATATGAGACCTGGAGAACGTAGATCAGTAGCAATACCATATAAGCAGATGAGGCAGAAAAATAGCCTCCTTTCCTGCTGTAGCAGCTCCAACTTTCTCTTCTTTAGTGTGGTTCAGTTATTTTGCAAACATCTACAGTATCCCTCCTATGGATTGAATTATGTCCCTCCGAAAGAGATATTGAATCCCTAAGCCCAGGACTTGTGTATTGGCAACTAACAACAATGGCAAGCACCTATGAATGTTACTTTGTTTGTAAGCAGAATCTTTGAAGAGGTTGTTAGGTAAATTAACAGGAGGCCATCATGGAGTAGGGTGGGCCTTAATCCCATGTAAGTGGAGTCTCTATAAAAAAGAAGAGACACAGTCAAAGAGGGAACATGGTCATGTGATTATTGAGGTAGCAATTGGAGTGATGTATCTACAAGCCAAAGAACGGCAAGAAAGGATGCTCCCCTCAGGCCTTCAGAGCATAATTCTGCTGAAAACTTGACTTCAGATTTCTAGCCTCCAGAACTGTGCGAAGATACATTTCTGTTGTTTTCAGCCACCTGGTCTGTGGTACTTCCTTAAGGAAGCCCTAGGAAACTATACAATTCCACTCCTACCCATCTAGGAAAAACTGGAATGAATTATTTTAAAGATAAATCAACCTCACACAGGAATATTAAAGTAAAATTTGGTCATTTTCTAAATTTCATTTTCCTTTATATCCTTAGGTTAAAAATAAAAATTTAAAATAAGGCCTCAGCTTGACCTTTGCTTTATTCTTTCAGATGGTCACTGTGGAGGGTTTTAAATAAAAGATTATCATATTAACCGAGCCTTCTTCAAAGGTCAGCTGTCTATCTGAATAGCTTTTTTTATAATTTTAACAGACAGGCATGTTTTCATTTTTTGGTCAACCATATAGATGGCTAAATAGTATTCATTGTTTCAAAATTGTCAGTTCCATAGTTTTGTTTAAAATACAAAGCATCAGTTAGAAAATTCGAATATGCTATTTCCTGCTTCCCTTGCTGTTGTAGAAGAGTACCTAGTCACTGAGGAAATAGTGGCTTCCTAAGAAACAGAGGGACGTGCTCGAAGGAAGTGTGGTGTGGACACAAAAAGATGGTTTGCCTACTTCTCTTTTTTCCCCCCTCAGGAATATTTCTACCTACAGCTTTTTTTTTTCTTTTTTTTATGTACACTTACACATAAATAAGTTGAGATGCATGAAGAAAGAAGTGCTTGAAACAAAGTGCAACCTAAAGCTTAACACCATATTAAAGGAAACAGGACTGTGGATGGTGCTGGAAGAGAAACAAGTCAACTTTAAAATACTTGGTTTGCGTCTATTGACCAGAACTATTTATTCAATGTCCCCATGAGCATGAAGCTGTGGTAAGTTAAATATTGTGTGGGGGAAGAGGCAGGGAAGAAAATATTTAGCGTGGTTTTCTGGAGAATTTCCTTGAAAAGAGGAACCTCACGTAATTCTGCTTTTTAACCAAAAGGAAAGAAACAAAATTACATAACCTCAGTAATACTCCATTAAATTGAAGATAAAATTTAAACTTTGGGTTATATATTGACATTTCATTTAGAAAACATTCAAAAATGCTGCTGTTTAACACATAAACACATAGAGTCAGGTGGGTAAGATAAACCAAGATGGTTCCTGCCCTCAGAGAACTTAAACAACAATAGCAGCAGCCACCACACCAACAATAAAGTTCTGTTAGTTTTTTTTTGTTTGTTTTTAGGTCATGAGCTCATCAACCACATGTAAAACTTTTGTTCCTGTGGAGCAAACCTCACTATCATTTTTATGTTTGGAAGTGTGAAAACTCAATCATTCTAAAGCTACCTTAACTTGAAAGAGCCTGACATTACAAGATGGAAATTAAAAAGAACTATAATTTTATACAGTTTCAAAGTGCTTCTGTTGACTGCAAAAGTGGCTAACTGGAGGAGTTAGAATCATATTCCAAATGGCTTGATATCATACTCTGCTGTTTCCAAATGTCCTGAGTAACAGGAGGAGAAACAAATTTGTCAGAAATACTAAAAAATATTCTCTCTCAATATATAGTTCTAAAAATCTTTAAGTCTGTAAAGTTCTGCATTTTAAGGTTGGTATCAAGTATGGCATGTTGAAATAATTGTAATTAAAAATGCAATATATGTTTAATACTAAAACCCACAAAGAAATGATTGCTTGCAGGCCATTCTCAAATTTCACATATAGTGGCTTATTGTCTCTCTTTCTTGTCTTTTTTTTTCAAGCTACAAATTTGATCCCAGGAAAAGCAAGCTGAGTTTCCTTTCTTTTAATAGTACAGCGTTAATGTTTGGTTCACATTTTATTTCTATCCCATTATTTTTTTTCATGTTACACCTTTGTATTGTACCTTATAAACATTTCTAAAAGTATTCAGTGTGAGTGAACCTATAGTAACCTGCCATTCTGAAGAATAGCACTGTTCATCAGTTCAGGAAAGGTCACGCGTTGTTTGCTTGCTCTATAAATCGTGCACACATTTCTTCTAAGTGGTTTAAAGATGTGCAAGGCCTCAATTGCGACAAGCAAAGCCACTGCCTATTTTTTAATAAAACGTTTCCACAGGTATAATGGAAGAAGTGACACGGCTTGTCCATTCTACATAAACACAACTAAGAGTAACTTCAAGGGCAAAAATCGTTCTGTGAAAATGAAAACGAAATGACTGGAAACAGAAGGCACACACTAAGTTAGTCATCGATTAATTTAGTTGGGAGGGTCCCAGTAAAAAGCTGACATTGATTTATCTTTTAATCTAAAAGAATAACAACAAATCTTAAAGCAATCATTTTTAAGGATCTTTCAATCAAATTTTTCACTTTCCGTATTAATATAGAAGGTTGGATTTATATTTATTCATCACATTTGTCCAATAAATATCAACTGTTTGCCAAACTAAACCCTAGCCCTTCAATCCTAATAGATTCTGTTAATATTCCATTTTCAATTGCTCTCCCTTTATAATGAGGGTGACTGTTACCTGATTAGGGTCGGTGCCCTGGAGCAGTTGAGCAAATGAAACATACTCCAAGTCAGAAAGAGTGAGAAAGTTTATTAAGGAGATGCATACATCACCGGGGACCCGGTAGCAACACAGGCTGTCTCTGTGGAGTCCCAAAGCTTATATACAATCTTAGAAAGGTTACAAGTGCCTTTGTAGTCCCCTGCCAGACATTTCTTTATTAGGCTAAAGACATACATATCTGATACCTGGGCTCCAACTTTCCTGTGGGGGTTGTATGCCACAGTTAGTCCGGACAGAATAAAAGTTTATTTGCATCAGTTTAAAACAAAGAACAAAGTCATTAACATTTGGTCAAAACAAAGTCATTAACACAGGTATGTGAAGGAGGCAGGCAGAGGAAGAACAACTTAGAGATTTATCATGGCAATCTCTCAGTTGACCATTTTGAAAGAGGAGAAAACATGCTGGGTGGCATTGGAGTCACAGTGACCATAGGCCTGAGGTTTCCAGTGATAGTCCAGGTTTATGCTTTTGGCACTGGCATGATTTTTAACAACACCTCTTCTGGTTTTCTCAAGTGTCCTGGTTGAGCACTAAGGTCATCAGTTTCATGACTCCATTTTTATTATTCCCTGCTTCTCTAAGGCCTATTCAAAGCTTAAATTTTTCTTAAAAGTTAGTATGAGCAAATATATGAAAAAAAAAAAAAAACCCACGAGTTAACAAGTCTATCTTTACTCCCCTAACCAAATATAGATCTGCTCCTTAGTTCTATCAGGTGTCTGAGTCTCCAAAAATAGCAGCCTGCTGACAGGCAGGCTGCCCTATACACTTTTCTTTCTTTCATTTTTTCTTTTCTTTTCTTTTCAATGACTCCACTTGGGGGAAAAAAAAAAAGATTTTTTTTCTCCCTTTGACAACAGCGAAAACTAAGATGGACTTTATGAATCAGTTAATAAGGAAAGTTGTGGGCCCCTTATTTAATCCAGACTTTCCAAGCATAAACCTTAAACATCTTAAGATAGTGAGGTCATGAAATCTTATCAGTGTTTACTAATATTGACCACATGTTGCATTGGTTTAATGTTCCATTAACTACGGGATTCCTATTAGTAACAAAAATGGGGAGAACACAGGAGTCTTCGGGACATTGTTGGAATCAAACCCAGGTTTTGCCATCAAAGTAAAGGTTCTGCCTAGGATAGGAGCCACCTGGGGCTCTCCACAAGGTGATGATAGGGAAGTAAATGGACAGGAGGGTGTGCTGAATGGGCACGGGCAAGGGAGATACCAGGAAAGAGAAACCAATGGCTACAGCAACACAACTTCTACTAAGTTTCCAACCTTGTGGATTTCTCATTTAGCTAGACTGTAAATTTGATCCCATGAAGCATTTACTTTCTTTATTTAGATCAGGATTAAAACGGAACACCTAAAAAGGCCAGAGAGAATAAAGAGGCTGTGAGATGACTTCAAAGGGACCAGCATTTCCCATTGGATATAAATAGATTGTTGTTTTGATCCATTTAAAAGGTCATTAGGCAACTGCTCTTCCTCTTATTTCTCTCCATCTCTTTCTCAAACATGGACATTAGCAAAAAAGATTAAATCAAATGAAACAAATTCTCCCCAGCTCTGAAAAAAGAAAAAAAAAAGTATTAAATTTCTAGAGGTTTTAAAATGCAAGTTTCACATGATCGGAAAAATGCAGATCTTTTTTATTTAACTAAAATGCACTTAACATAATTCCAAGTTCAAGAAAATAATAATGTCAAGAGCCTTCTTTTAACCATCAGAATTTGAGAAATCATGCTGCAAACTTGGGTCCTCTTTCCAAAATCATAATTAGATAAAAAGAGCATTAACTTGAAATGGTTTGCTCTATTTAAATTTTATATAAACAAACTAAGGCATTATAAATAGTTGATATTCATCAGGTTTTATCAGGTTTACAAGGCTAATTCTGAGGTGCTAATTTTTTTTAATAGGCCCTAATGGGGATATCAGTCCTCAGGTTAATAAAGAAATCATTAGATTTTCAGTGAAATAGTTAATATGGACAGAGTGCAAATTGGCTAATCTCATTAGTAGCTTAAAATATTGCTCAACTGAAAGCTATAAACATCATCTGAACACTATGGCAGACGAAATAGACAATGCTAAAAAAGGAAAAGATATAGTCCTCTACCTTCGGTTATTTATATCTAACGGGAAAGGGGCGTGCATAAAGTAACAGGGAATGAGTCCAAGCAAAACGTGGTGGAATAATGTTTGCTTATAAGCTCCCTGTGTGCATGAATTGTGTCTCCAACAACATTTAATATTTAATACATGTTTATTAAATACTATTATTAGGCACCATGTGAGGCACCAAGGTTATACCAGTGGCAATGATTCAGTCCTTCTTATTGAGGAATTTACAGAACTTGGAGAGACCTATAATTCGATTTTAGGAGGGAGGTGATGAGTCAAAGGAAGGCTTCCCTATTGAGATGACACTCACACTGAGGCCTGATGAGAGGGAGGGGAGGCCAGAGAAAGAAACAGTGTTCAAAGCAGAGCAATGACACCTACAAAGGTTAGAGAGGGCATGATTCTAATCTTGAAAATGGGGTTGTAGGAGCTGTGCCTTTACTTCTACTGCAGCTCAGTGCACAGAGTGTGACATAAAGTAGGTCCTCAGTGAAAATGTGGTTTGAATTAAATTGAGAAGATTTCTACAAAAAGAGACTTTTAAATCACCATCATTCCAAACTGTCCTGGACAGTGAGATTCCCAAATGCTCCTTTCTATTTATTTATGTCACTCTGCAGCCACTTTGATTTTCTTGGACCCTTCTAATCTCTCTGAGTCATGTTTCTCTGGCTAGGCCTTCAGTTCTGAGCTCCCTGGGGGTAAATTTAATTGAAACACATAGTTGCTACTATCATCTTCATGCTAATGAACTTTAGATGACTGTTTTTAAGGCTTCTGCGATTTAGACATACACTGCAAACCACACGTTGCCTCCTGCATGACCCATAGACATTGCAAACTTGGCAGGTCTAAAACCAGGGCCATCAACTACTACTCCCAACCTAGTCCTTCTCTTGCATCTGGTATGCCAGTGAAGATAAACTCAATTCCCCCTGAATCAAAACAAGTATCTTCTCATTGTATGTATTTTATGTTTGTTTGTGGGGTCTTTTCTGGCATCAAACTTCTAAAATTAAAAGTAGTAATGTATATATACTTTTTGTGGCTTTTTAAATCTTTCCCTACACAAATTCGTAGAACGACTCTATTAAACTTAATTCTAAAAAAATTTAAATTTTGATTTTCATAACTAAGCCTGAAGTCTACCAAGAATATGTGTCAGTGTTTTGTGTATTTTCTCCTTTGGCCTCTCAGTTTGTCTTTCTCTCTATAGGTGATAGAAGATGATAGATAAATAGATGGTAGGTTGGTAGGTTGGTAGGTGGGTAGGTGGGTAGGTGGGTGGGTTGGTGGTAGGTAGGTAGGTAGGTAAGTGGGTGGTAGGTAGGTAGGTAGATGATAGAGATAGATGATGAAGATAGATAGATGATAGACAGATAGATGATAGGTAGATAGGTAGGTAGATAGATAGATGATAGACAGATGATAGATGATTGATAGATAGATAGATGATAGATAGATGATAGATAGATAGATAGATAGACAGATGATAGATAGATAGATAGATGATAGATAGATAGATAGATAGATAGATAGATAGATAGATAGATAGATAGATAGATAGATGATAGATAGATAGATAGATAGATAGATAGATAGATAGATAGATAGATAGATAGATAGATAGATAGATAGATAGATAGATAGATAGATGATAGCTTAGATACACACACAATATAATACGGAGATATATGCACAATGTATGAGAAAAACATGACATAAGGATTAGAGGAAGATGTTAAAAATATATAAATATATAAAGATGATATAACCTTGCTTGCAAAAAATGAAGACAGCTTGAAGAATTTGCTGATGAAGGTCAAAGACTGTATAGCCTTCAGTGTGGCTTACACCTGAATATGAAAAAAAAAAAAATCCTCATGACTGGACCAATAAGCAATATCACAATAAAAGGAGAAAAAAGTGGAATTGTCAACTGTTTTATTCCACTTGGATTAAAAATCAATGTCCATGGAAGCATTGGTCAGAAAATCACAGAATGTGTTGTAGTAGGTACATCTGCTGCAGACTACCTCTTTAAAGTTCTAAAAAGCAGAAAGGTCACTTTAATGTCTAAGATGTGCTTAACCCAAGCCATAGTCTTTTCAACTCTTTCATATGCATGTGAATGCTCAACAGCAAAAAAGGAAGATGGAAGAAGAATCAATGCATTTGAATAGTGGTGTTAGAGAAAATTACAGAATATAGCACAGACTTCCAGAAGAACGAAAAAATCAGTCTTAGAAAATGTACAACCAGATGTCTCCTTAGAAACTAGGATTGCAAGACTTCAGCTACCTTGCTTTGGACATGTCAACAGGAAAGATGAGTTGCTGGAAAAGGACATCATGTTTGGCAAAGTAGAGGGTCAGGGAAAACCTCAATGAGATGGATTGGCACAATAGCCACAAAAATGGGCTCAAACATACCAACAGCCTAATTGTCCATCAACAGATGAATGGGTAAACAATCTATGGTACACATACCAAATGGAGTACTACAGAACAATAAAGAACAATGGCGAATCTGCAAAACATATCATGGGTGAATCTGGAGAGCATTATACTGTGTGAAATAAGTCAATCACAAAAAGACAAATACTGTATGAGACCACTATTATAAAAACTCATGAAAAGGTTTACACACAGAAAGAAATAATTTTTGATGATTACTAGAGAGGGGAAAAGAAAAACACAAACTAGACAACAGATAAGTGATAACTTTGGTGAAGGGTAAGACAGTACACAATACTGGGGATATCAGCACAACTTGACCTAAGCAAGATCATGGAAGCTTCGTAGACACATATAAACTCCCTAAGGGTTGAAATTACTAAGGGCTTAGAATCCTGGTCTCTGTGGGTATTTAGCTCAATTGGCGTAACATATTTTATGAAGAAAATGTTCTATATCATACTCTGGTGAGTAGCATCTGGGGTCTTAAAAGCTTGTGAATGGCCATTTAAGATACTCCACTGGTCCCACCCCATCTGGAGCAAGGAAGAATGAAGAAAATCAAAGATACAATGGCAGGATTAGTCCAAAGGGCTCCTGGACCACCAGACGGAGTTGAGCACAACTAGATGGTGCCCAGCTAAAACCACTGACTGCTCTGACAGGGATCACAATAGAGGGTCCGGGACAGAGCTAGAGAAAAATGTAGAACAAAATTCTAACTCACAAAAAAAGAGCAGACTTACTAGTCTGACAGAGACTGGAGAAACACCGAGAGTATGGCCCCTGAATACCCTTTTAACTCAGTAATGAAGTAAGTCGACTACTCCTGAGGTTTACCCTTCATCCAAAGGTTAGACAGGCCCATAAAATAAAACAAGGCTAAATGGTCACACCAACCTAGGGGCAAGGACGAGAAAGCAGGAGAGGACAGGAAAGCTGGTAATGGAGAACCTGAGGTCAAGAAGGGGAGAGTGTTGACATGTGGTGGGATTGGCAATCAATGTCACAAAACAATGTATTGTTTAATGAGAAGCTAATTTGCTCCGTAAATATTCATCCAAAACACACACATACACACACACACACACACAAAAAAAAACTGATCTCTTTTTTAGTTTCCAGCCAAAGAAAAGGTAACTTGAAGATGCATATAAAAAAAAAAAAAGAAGAAAGAAAAGAACCTGTTGGGGTTTTTTAAAATAATTGCCCTAGATAAATACATTAATATAAGAAAAATTGTCATTCTTTTGGCATTGAAACTTTTTATGTGTAAGCAGATTTACCTGTCTATTTTGTAAATATTCTTCAATTAAGTTTTATAATTTTCTCCCACTAGATGACTTTGTGGAGTCCCGGTGGAGCAGTGATTAAGAGCTTGGCTGCTAACCGAAAGGTCGACATTTCAAATCTACCAGCTATTTCTTGGATACCCTATGGGGCAGTTCTACTCTGTCCTGTGGGGTTGCTATGAGTCAGAACCAATCCAGTGGCAACAGGTTTGGATTTTTGGTTAGATGATTTTGCACTATTTTTGTTAGAAATATTCTGAATTAATGTGTTTTATGGGGTAATGGAATATCTTACTACTATTCAAAATTTTCTAATTATTGTTGCTGGTACTAGTGCTATTGATTTTTCCATATTAATTTGACTAAAATCTATCATTAGTTTTAAAGTTTGTGTGCATAGCTTGGATTGTTATAAAGACGATCATACTATACATGAATGGTGAAAATTTTACCTCATTCTTTCCAATCTTAAAATCAGTCCTGTTTTACTGCATGTTTTAGAGGCATCGTCCATGCCTATGACAAGTTTGAGTTGTTCATTGTGACATTACTGCTTACAACTTTTTTTTGTCCTTTGTTTCCTTTTTTTTTTTTTTTTGCTTTGGATGAATCTTCCCATATCTTGTTGAATAAAGCGGTGAGCCTAGATGCCCACGTATTGCTTCTGACAATAAATAGGTAACTTCTAAACAACCACAGTAACAAGGCTCATCAGTATGTATGGCATGCTCGATATTTTGGATGGAAATTCTTCATTTGGTTGAGAAAATGTCTTCATCTTCCTATTTTTCTAGATGTATTTTTACACAAAGGAATGCTGGGCTGTCTCATAAAAATGCTTGTTTTTTTTGATTGTGTGTTTTGTTTTCATCAACGACATGATCATATGCCTTTTCTCTCTGAATCTGTGTTAATGCATTGGTGAGTTTGATTTGCCAAAAATTTTGTTATAATTTTATTATTTAACATTTCTGAATCTATATAAGGCTAAATGACTTATAGCTTCCCTTTCTTGCATTTTTTTTTTTTTTTGAGTCTATTTCTAGCATCAAGTTAGGTTCATAAAAGTCATTGGGAAACTTTTCCTCTAGGCATATTCTTTGGGAGTATATACCATTAACTGCAGCAACAACAACAATAAAAGTAGTACTGGTAGATATCCTTTCATAGTCCTGCCAATGTGCCCCACTTAATTAATTCATTTAATCCTTTTAACAAACCTCTGCAAGAAGAATTGTTATTATTTGCATTTCACAGATGAAGAATCTGAGGTACTGAAAGTTTATATAAATTGTCCAGAATCGAATAGGTACAGATCCATTTCTCCCATTGTAGGCAGTCTTGTTCCCCATTTCATATGTAAGAGAACATAATCATAAAAGTCCTTCACTGGTCACAGAGGGTTAAGAAACTGTTTAATTCTTGAGCTCCGATTGTGTCACTTCTTATTAAAATACTACTGCTGACAGCTCTTTCTAGACTTTATTATTGTTAATTGTACACACAACGTTTTTATAGGTTTATTTATGTTTGACAATTATTTTGCTTCTTTTAAGACCGTTTTCAGTCTTAATGATGTACATCCCTTAGGAGCCTTTTCTAGCAAGAGTCTCTTTGTGGTCAGACGTCTTAGTTAATATTTATCTAGAAATGATTGTATTTTGTCCTGGTTTTTAAATGATAGGGTATGAGGGTACACAACTAGGCTAGAGGTTTTTTTTTTTCTTGGCACTTTGAAGATATTACAACCTTGATTCAGGGCTGTTGAAAAGCCAGCTGTCATTTGAATTATTCTTTTTTTTTTTTTTAATATAATGTGCCCCTTTTCTCTTTCTTATGATGGTCTCTTTCTATTTTGTATTTTAAAATTTCACCTCCATGTATCTACAATCGGATTTCTTTTTTTGTGATTCTTGTCAGGATTTCGAACCAGTTCATTCATGTCTGAATTCCTGCTGAGAATCTGCAGTTCTAGCAAGTTCCCAGGTGATGCTAATGCGGCCCATTAGGAACCAGCTCTGGGACCCTCTAGTCCTAGGAGCAGTGGGTCTCAGGATTGATTATCGTAAGTATCACCTGGGGACCTTGTTACAGTGTGGATTCTGATCTCAGTGTATCTGGGGTGGAAAGGCAAAGTCTCAGCAGGGCTTCAAACCGGAACCAACCAGTTCGAAGCCCTGAATTTTGCTTGGTATGCACAGTGCTTTTTACATTTGATCTAGATCTCTATTTTTTATATAATATTCCCAGCAATTTTCATTTTGAAAATTGTCTCTTCCCATTATTTTCTTCTTTCCCTCGCCCCCTTTGTGGATTTTTGATTGCATTCACGGCAGACTTTCTCAATCTAAGCTTTATGTCTCTTAAGCCCTTTTTAAAACTTTCCGTCTCTTTGTTATTTCCATTTTATTTTCCGTTTGTTACTTCTTTTTTAAGAGGGCCTAATCTGCTCGTTAACAAATTCATTTCTCTAATTTTAACAATTGTAGTTTTCACTTATAAAATGTATATTTTTCTTAAAAAAAAAAACCTACTTGATCATATTAGTCTCTTGAGTCTTGTTTTTCTGTTTTATTTTTTTAAAACATTGGGAAAAAATAGTTCCTTATGGTTTCTCTGAAAATTTCAATATGAGGATTGGCTTGTTCTGCTGATTCTCGATCATGATGACTTCATTCCGCCTAAGGTTTTTTTTTTTTTTTTTTTTTCCCCCTAATTGGGAACATATATTTAGTGAAACACTAGCTGTGCCAATCTGTAGGGCCGAAATTGACTATGCTCCTGCCAGAGATTAGTCGTGTTGCTCTTTGCTTGATGCCAGGCTGTACCCCCAACCTAATACCGCTTTAATATCTCTGCTTGAGGTTTCCCTGACTAAACAGTGTAAACGTGAACACCAGATCTGTGTGAAAGTAGGATAATGGCTGTAAATGGTCAGTAAAGAGTGTTACTATATTTCCATCAAGAGCAGCACTGGCAACACATTTCTTGGCAGGTTCTATTTCTGACAGGTGGAATTGTTTTTCAAAGATCATCCTTTTACTATGGGGGTAGCCACTTCTATGGTCCAAGCCTATTAAAGTATTCTCAGGTTCACAGACCTAATTAATTGAAGAGTCTTTGGTTCAGATTCCCAACTTTGCAAAGCCAGGTGTCCGATTCCTCACGCTTTTAAAGTCACCTACGGCTCATAGCTCTAGTCTCATCTGTCTGTCCATTTACTTCTCAGTGTGTGTTTACTTGTTTATTTTACTCTATAGCAAGTTCCATTATATTGCTCCTAACTCACCAACAAAATAAAATATTATCCAAAATCTATATGTCTTATAGCAGGAGAACATTTTAAAGTATCTGTTTGGCTATGCTGCCAGAAATGGACATGCTCCCTTAAAGGAAGGGACTATGTTGTATGTGTGTGCGTGTGTGTGTGTTCAGTGTTTTTAGTTCAGCAGGGTAAGAAGACAGATCAAGATTAAGTTTACAAAAACATGCACTTTGTTCTTTAATTCATTATTCTATTCATCAGATGAAGACTGAAACCAGTATTGCAAACAGTTATTTTTCCCTCATTTATCAATATCTACTCTTTTACTTTTTTTTTACTTTTTTACTCTTTATAGGACCATGGGATATTGGTCTGTATTTCATCCATATTAGAAACATAGCATGTCCCAAAGGTGTTAAAAAACTCCACACAATTATACAGCCAGTTAATTACCAAATAAAGATTACAAGTCAGTTGTCCCACTTCTAATCTAATTTTCACTTCTCCATACTACTTTTGTAATTTAAAAAACACATTAGGTTGACTACTATTAATTCAAGTAATAATAATAATAATAAAAACAAACAGCTAAAGACACAGGCTGGGATTTTCTGAATATTTCTGAATTTTAAAATCACATTTGCTATAAAATGTAATTATCTGTGTTATTACTATCACCCTCATGGTTATTTTAAATCTATTTTTTATCTAGAATTTTACTACTTAAATTAAAAAAATAATAATGAAGCATTACTTATGTCAAGGTGGTGTTTCATATAAAGAATTACTTTAGCTATATTAAGAAAGTCACTCTATCAAATCAAAAAAAAAAGAAAAGTAAATTAAAATTAGTTTCCTTGGAGGTTCTGTTTATTAGAAAAATATAAAGGACTCAGCTACACAAGATTTTCTGAGGCTTTAATAGTTGTCAAGGTGATTTAAATTAATACGAATGACATCATTCGCTCATCAAACACTAATGAGTTCCTTCTATGGGCAAAACCCTTTATCAGACACAGGAAGACAATGCAAATAATAATACAAAGTTTCTAAAAAAAATACAAAGTTTCAGTCTCTAACGAACTTACAGTTTGAAGAGAAGATACAACAATTTCACAAATGGCTGGTTTGCAACACAAATTGTGGTTGGTGGCAAAAGAAAAGAAGCAAATACATTCTGGAGACTTTGAAAGGGGAAACTAATGAAGGCTTCATAATATATGGGAAATGTATTTCTATCTACCCCCAATCTCCTGTAGTACATTATCTATACCCTCCTTGAGGGATCCTTGAAGCTTCTGTGACATGATCAAAACACTAACAGAAACAAACCAACTAATGTCAGGACTGAAAAAAAAAAAAAAAAAAGGGCTATTGCTATAAAAAAATATATAGGCACCCCTTATGTGTACAACACTATTTCACCCACAAAGCCTGCCTTTTAAATTTACTCAGAGGTCCCACTATCAGGGAGATTATCTTTAGGTCACATGCTGACTTCTTTCTGAATTTATCTTTTTCTTTTCTGTCTGTTATAAAGAAGGCTTTTTAGAAAATGTGATAGAAGGAAATAGCAATACTTCAAAATAGTATTGTATGTTATAGTATTTAGTTCCAAATATGCCCTATGGCATTTTATGGCTTGTCATGTGAACCAGAAGTGTGACAAGTCAATAAAGGTTTAGAACAGCAATTCTAATTTGTTTTCTGGTCCAATGCATATTAAAGACGCTCCCAGTGGTATAGCAAGGTTTATGTGGACTTGCCACAATACTAGATATGTTGTAATTCCACAGATTTCTTTCTAACTCAAAAAATGGCTTATTGAAACACAAGTAAGTCATGTTATTATGTGAGTAACGTTGGATCCAATCTAATTTGTAAAACCTAAATCATTTATAAAACTTCAACTTTATTACTAACAACAAATCACTTGTGGCTTACTTCACAGATGTTAGGACACACCATTTCAGAATCACTGCTGAGAGATGGAGGAAAGGTACCCGGAGAAGTGAGGAACTTGCTTCCCAGAGTGAATTGACCCTAGTCCATTGTCTGGTACTCAGACCTGCAAGCCTACAAATGTATTTCTAGTTAGTTTCCAGAGGGTGTTAGACCTGGGGAAAAGAATTATGTCAGCCATCCTTGTGAAAGAATGATATTGAAATGAAGCCAAAAGTCAAATGCATTTATTTACAGGGGACTCATTAAGTGATCAGTTCATTAAGTGATCAGAATTTTATGAACTTCTCTTCAGGGCACATTCTTTCTTTATTTTAAGGTAACTGGTAAACAGAGATATTAATCTGGAAGCTCCTTGCCAAGAAAGGTGAATCACCAGATTAGGAAAATATCTGATTAAACAACTTGCCCCCTTGAGAAAAACTTTCTAATTATCTAGCAATCCTTTTATCCTTTCAATTCAATGTCTCCCAATGGATACAAACAAGAAGGTTTCCCTTCCTGAAGTCAGGTTTTCTACATTTGCGAGTTGCTATGGCTTTATGCGTCATTGTCTTTCTTCCAAAAAGTTGATAATCTCAATTAAGTTACCCTAAAATCTGTGTTAATTTTAGCAATCTAGTCCATTCTGAGAATGCTTTGCTCTTTTATACTTTGCCATTGGAGGAATATTTAATTACATGTATATATGGCCAATAAAAACAAACCATAGATACATTTTTGTCAGAGTGCTTTGTGGATATCTTTCAGTGAATTTCTAACCACTGTCTGACCTCTTTCTTCCTCAGAATATCACCATCCTGTTTACACTCACCTGTGACTGCTAGGGAATCAGAATCATTTTGATTATTGGTCAAAAACTGAGAAAGTAAATCTAAAGCTAAAGGTAAACAAAAATAGTTTAATATTTCTCAGTGAAAATATTTTGCCTTCTCTTTTGTTTTTTCACTCATTTACAACCATCTGCTCACATCTTAGTTTATATAATTGAATGTTAACTATATTTAATTTTTAGGGGTTATTTATAATCAAATAGTGTGTGAGGAGAGTTGAAGGAACCACATAGCACTGTGGTTAGCAACTCAAGGTGATGGGTCGGCTTCCTGGGTTCAAATACATGTTGATGACTTAGTGGTCATGTGACTGGCATGGATTTAGAAAGTTACCCAGTCATTCTAATTTGCAGTTTCTTTATTAAATGGAGATGATAAGAATACCTCTATCACTGAGCAGTTAGAAAGATTAGGAAGGTAATCTATTTGGAGGATTTAGTGCAGTAACCATTCAATAAATGATAGCTATAATCATTAAAAGCTTATTTTACACAAAACAGAATTCTCAAAATTCACCCTGAATTTCATGTTAAACCATTTCTTTACAACTTTAAAGACAGCACATTCAGCTGGTTATAACCACTGAATCTTTCAGAGCTTATGGAAAAATTTTAAAAAAAAAAAGTTTCCCTCATAATACAAATTCTTTATCCAAAGGTAAGGTAGAATCCAGGAATAAAATCCCTTGTATGTCTACCTTACTTTGATCACACAGTCACCGCTTTACCTAAAGATTAATAGTAAGCCATAGAAAGAAAATATGAGTGAACAATATATCCTGAAATCCCACTAATTAGTTTGGGAGTATCAAGTTTATTTTTACTTTTAGTAGCATGCATTTATACAAAAGACTCAGGCACAGTGCATTCAGCCACCTAATCCATTTTCCATATTGATGGAATTTATAATCATTATGTACAAAAGAAACAAAGCATTTTGCAAAAGGCTAAATGCTTAATTCCTGCTGTTTCTTCTAAAGAAAAATAATTCTCCACATTGAGTATTTGTATACATTGCTTAATTGCAAGATAATCTTCCATTGAGCAAATATGTAAGCTCTTGGAAAATGATGAAATGCAAAGTAACTATGAAAACAAAGGAAGGAGAAATCTTAAAGAAGTGAAAGAATTTAGTTTAATCCTACGTTTTAAAGTCTACCAAATCAATATTTCTGAAATTCTGTAAACACCAGGGTAATTAGAATCCAGATAATATACAGTCTAGAGTATGATATTGTTAAGTCACTCTTAAGAAAATTCCATGTCCATTCTTTTAGTTAAGTGGGCAAAACAAAACTAACGGTATCATGCCTGTCAAAACCAAAACAAAACCTGATGTGATATAGTTGAATACGAACATAACTTTAAATGGCTTTTTTCTACTTGTATGCTCTCAAACACAAGAATTTCATTTCTCTTGAAGCCTTTCTTATAGTTTTAGTTTGACATACCTGAACCTTTTGATTCCTATAAGCGGCTCTAATTTTATCTCCAAAGGCAGATCAAACAAGTCGCCATGTTCCAATTTACTCCTTTTCTTTCACTGACAGATTCTTTGAAATACAGATTTTGGATCATGCTGTCGATTTCTATTATTTCCAACTTTCAAGATGTGGTCTTATTTTCTGTAGTAGGTTTCAAAAGACATCATCAGTCTAACACCAAAATTTTCTCTTTCACTATACTTCATTTCATTTCATATACAATCCAAAGGGAGAGAAGCTTTCAAGTTCACCACAAATCAATGTTATTATACGAATAATAATAATAATAATAAAAACAATACAAGGAAGGAACATATTACTGAATATGAAAATGTAAAGCAAGAAATGGATACTTCATTAATGATCATGTTGTGAGAAGGGGTGTCTATCAACGGACATCCAGCATTCATTTTAAAATTTCAGTTTTCCCTTGCTTCACCTCTCTTCCTCTTGTGCTTCCCACCTTGCCCCCATCAACCACAGCCCCAACAAATGTCATCAGACATCATTGGCTCCTCAGCAACTCACCAATTCAAACATCCCTTTAATCGCCTGGGTAGATAATTTAGAATCCCATCCTAGTATCTTCCCAGACCCTTTCCCCATCGCTTTTCTCATCTGTAGCAATTTTTAATCTCTCTGCTTCTCTAATTTAGTAGACAGAGAATTCAAGTTTAAAAGGTGAGATTATAAATACAAAAACTATTCTTTTTCTGGGACATTGTTAGACATCAACAGTGACTTCTGATTTTAATGGAATAGTGACTATCAGGAAATAGTTTCACTATCAGGAAACTTAATCTAATTTCATTAAGAAATATTTAGTTAGATAAAATGAACAAATCTGTCTTGGAAGAAGTACAAACAGAATGCTCCTCGGAAGCAAGGATGGCGAGACTACATCTCACATACTTTGGACATTTTATCAGAAAGGATCAGTCCTTGGAGAAGGACATCATGCTTGGTAAAGAAGAGGGCAGTCAAAAAAAGAGGAAGACCCTCCACAAGATGGGTTGACACAGTGGCTGCAATAATGGGCTCAAGGATAACACTGATTGTGAGGATGATGCAAGACTGGGTAGTGTTTTGTTCTGTTATATACATAGAGTCACTATGAGTTGGAACCAACTCAACAGCACCTAACAACAACAACAACATGGCCTCACTTCTGTTCAGGCAGGAACAACAGCTCTTGTTACAGGATAGACTATGTTATGTCTGGTTGTTACCAAAGATATACCTCAGAAAAACCCACGAAGCAGTCTTTCAACATCAATTTCCACTCTAAACCCATCACATATTTCTACTTCATTTCAGCAACCACTACCCATGAAGCTGGTTGAAGACTTAGTAACACGCCTGTCCACAATGACTACCATAAAAATAACAAATTCCATGTCAAGCTTGCTCTCATCTGATACTCTCCAAACCAACAGCAGTCAGATGTCAAAGAAGTACTGATCTCCTTGTATACTGTTGTGATATTTAGAAGACTTAATGAGACTTTGGAGCTCTGGTGGTGCAGGGATTAAGAGCTTGGCTGCTAAACAAAAGGTCGATAGTTCGAATCCATCAGCCCCTCCTTAGAAACCCTATGGGGTGGTTCTACTTGGTTCTATCCCAACACTACCCAGTGCCATCAAGTTGATTCCGACTCATAGTGACACTATAGGTTCACTATAAGTTGGAATCAAATGGATGACAATGGGTTTGCTTTTGGCTTTTATGAGACCTTAGATTTATAGTTCACAAAGCCCATAATTCATTGCCTCTTTTAGTTTTACAACAGCTCTGTGTGCCTATTAAAAAAAAAAAAAAAAAGCCTAAACCCATTGCTGTTGAGTAGATTCCAGTTCATTGTGACCCTATAGGACAGACTAGAACTTCCCCATAGGGTTTCCAAGGAGTGCCTGGTGAATTCAAACTGCCGACCTTTTGGTTAGCAGATGTAGCTCTTAACCACTATACCACCAGGGTTTCTGTTTCCAATATGTGTGTGTGAGTGAGTGTTTGCACTTTTGAGTAAGCTAATATTTATTGGTAGACTGAAAAACTTTTTTTTTTTTTTTTGGCGTTTTAGCAAAATTGTCTAAAAGAAGGCATAGTACACATTGGTAATTTTAATCTCAAAAGTTTTAAATCTGTCACTGTCATATAAATTAAACAAAGAATCATTTATATAAAAAATACCCTTGGTGTCAATGATCAATAAGCTATTTTATCAATGGAGAATTTCTTCCTACCCAACAAAATACTGTATTTAAAAAAAAATTTTGTAAAATCACTATAATTTTCTTATGCTATTTCAAGGAGATGAATAATTTTAAATAAGTATAAATGATTAAATATTTTAGATTAAATCATTTTGACAAATTTTATAATTCTGAATTATTTAATATTAAAATAAAACGATACCATTCCATCATAAAATATAACTTAGAAAGTCAAAAAAATAAAAGACTCTAATTTTTTCTGCTATCCACATACAAAATGTAACTTTTTATGCAATTCTTTTACACTGGATTAAAGAATAGAGAAATATTTATATTAGCTAATAAGACCAAAGAGATATGAAATTTAAGAGACCATTGTTAAGACCAATATACAGAAATATGTTAAAGTATAAAGAGAAACTTTGTTGCTTAATATTCCATACCATTACGGTGAAAATTACAGTGGAAATAAAAATAATGAATTTAGTTTCAGAATTTAAGTATTATAAGTAATGACTGCCTAGGGTAGTGTTTATGACACACTAATATCAATTGTGTAAAGTCATGAGAAATTGAAAAGAAAAAACATTTTTTTCCTGAAATTATGAAAAAATTTGAAAGGAAAAGGTGAAAAAAAAGGAGCCTTTGTTTATTCTTATTTGTGTCTGCTCTACCTAGCCTTGAAAAGGTAGACAGTCGCATGTTTGTAATGATGGACAGAGAGCATCACCAGCACAAAAATAAGGCTCCCACTGGCTTGTCATGTGGTCTGAAATCCTACTATTAGAAATTGACTCTGGGTTTAAAGATCTTAAAGAGATTTTCCTACTCAAAGAAAAATAGCCCTAAACTTAACATTTTTGTCTCTATCAGCCAATTTTATTTGGGGCTAAGATTATTCAGTGAGGTTCCAGTCAAGTGAAAATGGAGATAGGATTTCAACTAGGAAGTCGTCCACAGAAACAAGTAAGTAGGTAACTTTTGACACACAGTGTAACTACTGCCTCATGCCTACCTTCTGAGTTCAATCAATATAGTAGTACCCTTATAATGCATATTCCTGGGTGGTGCAAATATTAATATGATAGGCTCCTAAACAAAAGATTAAAGTTTTGAATTCAACCAGAGGCACGTTGCAAGGAATGCCTGGAGATTTACTTCCAAAAATTCAGGCATTGCAAACCCTATGGAGCACAGTTCTAGCCTGACACCCATGGGGTCCCCATGGGTTGGAATCAGAATGCATACAATGAGCATTTCAAGGTGCTCAACTTGCTCAGGTAGAAAAAGAAAAGCATAATAGCATGACTTCTCCGAAAATCTACTTCTTGTTGAGAAAATAATACTCATACATTTGGAAACAAAAATACATATATATATATATAATATATATATATGGCAACTTTAAGTGATAAGTGGTCAATTATACCATATATATAGACAATAATTCTTACAGGAATTGAAGGCATGTTTTATTTGCATCCAGCACGAACACTTCACAGAAAGACAAGGAAGCAAAACATATTCAGTGTAAGTTCAACTGATTTAGACTTTATTAAATGAAACTATTTTATGTGATCAGGAAAACTCTATTATTACATATCTAGATATACACAGATTTAGATAGATGATAGAGAAATAGACAGACAGACAGATGGATAGGCTTATAGATAGACAGATAAATAGATAGATAAATAGATGACTAGCTTGCTAGTTATAGGAGTCCCTTTGTGGTACAAATGGTTAAGTCCTTGACCAGTACAAAAGGATGGTGGTTTGAACTTACCCAAGAGACACCTGGGAAGAAAAGTCCTTTGATCTGCTTCAAAAGTTTGTATCCTAGAAAACCCTATGATGCAGACACAGTTCTACATGGGATGGACATGAGTAGGAATTGATTAGACAGAAATTTTCTTTTTTTTTTTTAATAGATATAGGTAAATTTAGAAATATAGATGTAGATATAGATTTAAACTTAGATTTGGGTGTAAACAAGGCAATATAGAAAGAGCCATGAGAGAGAGAGAGGAATTTCTTATCATGAGGATGACCAAACGAGGCCCATACCTATTCCACCACCTTAGTAAACGGTTCCAACTTTCCTCTGCTTACCTTTGCCTTCATATGTTAATTTCATTTTGACGCAATCCTATCTATAGTGAAAATATGAAAGAATTGGGCCCAAGATGTCTCATGTCTACATAAAGTCTTCCCTAAAGCTCAAAAATTTACTCCCCACACATTTTCTATACTCTTACAATAGCTTTTAAATATTTTCTTGGCATTAAAACAAACACTGTCTATTTACTTTTCTGCCTCCTCTACCAGATCATGAATGACTCAATCCAGCTGATGTGTCAATAGTCATGGTCCTTTAGGATGCTTCAAACACAGATTCCTTAGATGAAAATCCAAATAAATCTAAGCCTTGTTTTTGCTTTGTGGGAACATAGTACCAAAATGAGGGAAACAAAACAAGTACATCTATAACAATTCCTACAAAATCATCATCACAGCAACATGCAAGACCCCATAAAATGACAGACTGACAGACACATGGGTGACAATTAGAATACAATTCTGTGTTGCTGTGATGCTGGAAGCTATGCCACCAGTATTCAGATACCAGCAGGGTCACCCATGGAGCACAGGTTTCAGCTGAGCTTCCAGACTAGGAAGAAGGACCTGGCAGTCTACTTCTGAAAAGTATTAGCCAGTGAAAACCTTATCAATGGCAGTGGAACACTGTCTGATATAGTGCTGGAAGATGAGCCCCCAGGTTGGAAGGCACTCAAAAGATGACTGGGCAAGAGCTGCCTCCTCAAAGTAGAGTCAACCTTAATGACATGGATGCAGTAAAGTTTTCAAGACCTTCATTTGCTGATGTGGCATGACTCAAAAAGAGAAGAAACAGCTGCAAACATCCATTAATAATTGGAACCAGGAAGGTATGAAGTATGAATCTAGGAAAATTAGGAATCATCAAAAATGAAATGGAACACATAAATATCGATAGCCTAGGCATTAGTGAGTGAACTGAAATGGCCATTTTGAATCAGACAATCATATAGTCTACTATGCTGGGAATGACAGCTTGAAGAGGAATGGTGTTGCATTCATTGTCAAAAAGAACTTTTCAAGATCTATTCTGAAGTACCATGCTGTCAGTGATAGGATGATATACGTATGCCTACAAGGAAGACCAGTTTATACGACTATTATTCAATTATACCCACCAACCACTAAGGCCAAAGATGAAGAAATAGAAGATTTTTATCAGCTGCTGCAGTCTGAAATTGATAGAACATGCAATCAAGATGCATTGATAATTACTGGTGATTTTAATGTAAAAGTTGGAAACGAAGAAGAAGGATCAAGAGTTGGAAAATATGGCCTTGGTGATGGAAACAATGCCAGAGATTGAATGATAGAATTTTGCAAGACCAACGACTTCTTCATTGCAAATACCTTCTTTCACCAACATAAACTGTGACTATACACATGGACCTTGCCAGATGGAGCACACAGAAATCAGATTGACTACATCTGTGGAAAAAGACAATGGCAAAGCCCAATATCATCAGTCAGAACAAGGCTAGAGGCCAACTATGGAATAGACCATCAATTGCTCGTATGCAAGTTCAAGCTGAAGCTGAAGAAAATTAGAGCAAGTCCATGAGAGCCAAAATATGACCTTGAGTATATCCCACCCGAATTTAGAGACCATCTCAAGAAAAGATTTGACTCATTGAACTCTGGTGACCGAAGACCAGACGAGTCACGGAATGACATCAAGGACATCATACATGAAGAAAGCTAAAGGTCGTTGAAAAGACAGGAAAGAAAGAAAAGACCAAGATGGATATCAGAGGAGACTCTGAAACTTGCTCTCGAACGTCGAGCAGCTAAAGCAAAAGGAAGAATTGATGAAGTAAAGAACTGAACAGAAGATTTCAACAGGCAGCTTGAGAAGACAAAGTGAAGTATTATAATGACACGTGCAAAAAGCTGGAAATGGAAAACCAAAAGGGAAGAGCACGATTGGTGTTTCTCAAGCTGAAAGAACTGAAGAAAAAATTCAAGACTTGAGTTGCAATAGTGAAGGATTCTATGGGGAAAATATTAAATGATGCAGGAAACATCAAAAGAAGATGGAAGGAATACACAGAGTCATTATACCAAAAAGAATTAGTTGATGCTCAACCATTTCAAGAGGTAGCATACCATCAGGAACCAATGGTACTGAAGGAAGAAGTCCAAGCTGCTCTGAAGACATTGGCAAAAAAACAAGGCTCCAGGAATTGATGGAATATCAATTGAAATGTTTCAACAAATGGATGCAGCACTGGAGGTGCTCATTCACCTATTCCAAGAAATATGGAAGAGAGCTTCCTGGCCAACTGATTGGAAGAGATCCATATTTATGCCTATTCCCAAGAAAGGTGATCCAACCGAATGTGGAAATTGTAGAACAATATCATTAATATCACACACAAGCAAAATTCTGCTGAAGATCATTCAAAAACAGCTGCAGCAGTATATTGACAGGGAACTGCCAGAAATTCAGGCCATTTTCAAAAGAGAACGTGGAACCAGGAATATCATTGCTGATGTCAGATGGATCCTGGCTGAAAGCAGAGAATACCAGAAGGATGTTTACCTGTGTTTTATTGACTATGCAAAGGCATTCGACTGTCTGGATCATAACAAATTATGGATAACGTTGCGAAGAATGGGAATTCCAGAACACGTAATTGTGCTCATGAGGAACCTTTACATAGATCAATAGGCAGTTGTTCAGAAAGAACAAGGGCATACTGGCTGGTTTAAAGTCAGGAAAGGTGTGGGCCAGGGTTGTATTCTTTCACCATACCTATTCAATCTGTAGGCTGAGCAAATAATCCAAGAAGCTGGACTATATGAAGAAGGACAGAGCATCAGGATTGGAGGAAGAGTCATTAACAACCTGCGTTATGCAGATGACACAACCTTGCTTGCTGAAAATGAAAAGGACCTGAAGCACTTACTGATGAAGATCAAAGACCACAGCTTTCAGTACGGATTACACCTCAACATAAAGAAAACAAAAATCCTCACAACTGGACCAATGAGCAAGATCATGATTAACGGAGAAAAGACTGAAGTTGTCAAGGATTTCATTTTACTTGGATCCAAAATCAACAGCCACGGAAGCAACAGTGAAGAAATCAAAAGACACATTGCATTGGGTAAATCTGCTGCAAAGGACCTCTTTAAAGTGTCGAAGAGCAAAGATGTCACCTTGAAGACTAAGGTGCACCTGAACCAAGCCATGGTATTTTCAATCGCATCATATGCATGTGAAAACTGGACAATAAATACGGAAGATAGAAGAAGAATTGACGCCTTTGAACTGTGGTGTTGGCGAAGAATATTGAATATACCATGGACTGCCAGAAGAACGAATAAATCTATTTTAGAAGAAGTACAACCAGAATGTTCCTTAGAAGCAAGGATGGAGAGACTGCATCTATATCCTTTGGACATGTTGTCGGGAGGGATCAGTCTCTGGAGAAGGACATCATGCTTGGCAAAGTACAGATTCAGCGGAAAAGAGGAAGACCCTCAATGAGGTGGATTGACACAGTGGCTGCAACAATGGGCTCAAGCATAATGACGATTGTAAGGATGGTGCAGGACTGGGCAGTGTTTCGTTCTGTTGTGCACAGGGCATTATGAGTCGGAGCAAACTGGACAACACCTAACAACAACAACAACACAAAATCATGTCACAACCCCCCCACCCCCCCCCCAGGTCATCAGAAGAGTCCTACTAAAACCGTGCTAGCCCACATCCCACTTTCTTGGTTGGGACTAAAATGAAGTTATGTCATATGTCCTCTTGCCTAGGGGAGTGTGATGCTTAATGGGATTGTGAGTCTTGTGTTCCTCAGGCTTTTTAACATGTTCTATTCTTGTCCTTCTATTGTGGACACTTTAATTCTAACATAATTCCTAAATAAGATCTGCTTACAGGTATTAATTGATAAATGTTGTGACTGCTGTTATCTATGAATGGCTGGGTCTGCTGTGCTTTTGAAACTGAGAAAATAGTTGGTTATATATGAGAGTGGTGAAAAGGTGAACTGGCACCCTAGATAGCACAAAATTGTACTGGTGCCTGCTTTTCTATGTTGTCATCTCACAATAGGTATAAATCACCATTGTCTAGTTTAATCAAGTCTTTTTCAAATATACATTGCACAGAGTTTCTGGGATGTGATAGATCTTACAAAATGGAAACAGTTCAGGTCTAATTTGATCACTGTAAGTGGAAAATCATAATTACAAAAGCAAAGCAAAATCAAGTTGTAGTCAGTAGGATGTGTTTTTGATACAGATACAAGGAACACTGGTTAACATAACTGACTTCCAAAGCCAAATTTAGATAAAAGGCTTGTTTGTTTTGTTTTGTTTTTAATCCTTCAGATATATTTTCCCTACTGTCTCTGTAACTCTATCCTTCTGGCTTGTATTAGTTTGCTAATGCTGTTATAACAGAAGCACCACATGCGGGTGGCTTTAAGAAACAGAAACTTATTTTCTCACAGTTTAGGACCCTCAAAGTCCGAATTCCAGGTGCCAGCTCTATATGTCAGCTCTGGGGGAATATCCTTGCCATCAAACTTGAAAGTTGGACTAGCTTAGATGGAGAAGAGGAAGTGGATATGAGTGAAGAGAAAGATAAAATAGAAAAGACTTAATTCTCAGCATTTCTTGGAGCTCTCCAGGTGGCCTCTTATTCCCCTGTTGTACGTACATTTGTGTTCTTTTGTGCCTAACCTGTTCCTTTGTATGTCAAAAGTGATTGGCTAAAAACATGCCATATACTGACATGGCCTCAAGAACATAGAAAGAAATCATTATTCCCAAATGGAATTACACCCATAGGTTTGGGGGTTAAAATTTACAGCACAAATTTTGGGGGTACACAATTTAATCCACAACACGTTGAAAATATTCTAAGTTTGGTGCAAATGAACCTTCACTTGAACTTCGTGTCACTTCACTCCTAGTACTAGAACGTCAGCTTCATAAGGCTCTAATTAACTCTGAGTTCAAAGGATACTGTGGGGACTGACCCTGGCAGAAACGTAGCATCTAAGCATGAACAAGTATTTGGCATGTTGTTAGGTGAAAGAAAGCCAAAACGAGCTAGATTCTCAGTGAGTTCCCACGGATTATGGACACATAGGCGGTTCACCATCACTTTCTTTAACTTAGGAAAAGACAGTGTTTGGGCCCTAAATTTATAATTCTGAAAATTCTAGGATTTGTAAAAAACAGTCATTGATCAAGACTTTCTTTTGTTCTTAATGTCACAATGTGACTTACTGAAATCATTATCCAAAAACTCTTATCTAAGTTTATTTTTTAATGACAAGATCTAAATCAATAAATAACTATAATAATTATTTTTTATAATACCATTATTTAAAACAAAACAAAATTATTCCTTGATAAGGGGATAATAAGGGAAAGTAGGAGAAAATGAAAAAGTAGGAGAGAAAGAAAAAAAATAACTTTAGATTTTTTTTTAAATCTCTGTATCTTATTCATACGCCACCAAACTTGAAAGTTGGACTACCTTAGATGGAGAAGAGGAAGTGGATATGAGTGAAGAGAAAGATAAAATAGAAAAGACTTGATTCGATTTTGTTTTGTTTTCTTTTTTTTTGATATTGATGTTCATTCTGAAGAGCAGAGATTCTTGGGCATTATTCAGGCCTACAAGGAAGGATAGAGAGGATAGAAATACAGGACAAAGAAAGGGTCATTGATGGAGCAATGCACTTGGGAAGGTAAGCAGTAATGGCATCATGAGATGCATCGGAATGATTGGACTTGAGCAGAAGGATACACCTTCCTCCTCTAACCAGGAGGAATGGGAAGGTATGCATAGAAAATTATGAATAATGATAGGGAATGAATTTGAAGAGATTCGTCTTATTTTATTGGGAAATCAAAGGCAAATTTGACTAGTAAAAGAATGAGAGATAGAAATTTTAAAAACCTATAGATGAGTGGCAAAAATACAGTACAGAATAGTTGTTGAAACAAATGGGATTAGGATATGAACAAAGGATTAAAGATCTTAAAAAATAAGCCATATTGATGTTTCCAGGGAAAAGATAATACATGCAAAGAAATCTACCTTTGTATAAGTAATACAAATAATGTTAATAACTGAGTAAATATTTAAGTACTGAAATTCGCTGCATAACAGGTGAGGATGGAAAAAAAAAATGATTCCACTATTTAAAGAAAAAAATATTCAGGAAATTTGAACTACGTATGTTTGCATTTTGTCTTTCATAAGTTAATATATAATCAGGAGAAGAAGAAAATGTGTACAGTGGGAAAAGCATGGAATTTAGACCAAGAACACCTGGATTTTATACAGAGTTTAAGTATGTTCACAGTCCTATAGTCTTGAGCAAGTTATTTAAATTCTTGTTTCCTCAGTTTAATGCATAAAATTAAGAAAAGGCTCCCTCTTCAGTCGCCACATATGGTTATAGTGAGGAACACTGCAGTAAATTCTAGAGTTTCATAAAGACTGGGAGTAAAATATCTTGTAGGTTTGTCTTATAGGGCCACAACTAATTTGATATTGACATTTGTACTGTGTTCTTTTCTGTTTTAAAATCCCGTATAAAAGACACTATGTAAATACATCAGATGGCATATTTAAAAATGTTCATTATAAGCAATCAATGAAAATACAGACATTTAAAAGTCCAAAATTATATTCTTACCTTTAGGGTTCTCCATGAGTTGCTTTTTTGAAAAAAATGCGTTAAAATTTATACGTATCAAACCATCTGTGAGAAATATTATCTATATGTCCAGAAAGCAACAAAGCTATAAGAAATAGATGTTGATGAATATTTAAAAGATTTTCAGAAAGACAAGCATTGAATCTGATCTTGGACAAGATCTTGTTTAAAGATGGGAGGAAAAGAACAGGGTATTCATGAAATTGCAGTTAATACTACTTTGCAATATATTATACGCTCCAGTACTTTGAAAAAAAAAAAAAAGAACAATAACTTAGTAAATAAGTAGGGTGGGAAAGGAGTTTTAGTGGCACAATGTTTAAACACTCAGCTGTTAACTGAAAAGTCGGCAGTTCGAACCGACCAGCTGCTACAATTTTCTGATAAAAATTAGAAAATAAAATAAAATTTTAATCAGAAATTGTTCAGGCTAAAGAAATGAGAAGAAAAATATATTTAAAAACTGAACACTTAAAAAAAGACCCTAACCACTTAAACCACTTATATAAGAAGCAATGAGTAGTTATTTATCTGTTTGTTCAATAAATATTTATTGAGCACCTGTTACATGCTGAACACTGTGATAAGGCCAGAGACAGAGAAGCAAACAAAACACGCATGATCTCTGTCCTCATGGAGCTTACCAGGAAGTCAGGCCTATAAAAAAAATTCCTTGTCATCAAGTCAATTCCATCTCATAGAAACCCTATAGGACAGAGTAGAACTGCCCCCATAGGTTTCCAAGGCTGTAATCTTTACCAAGGCTGACTGCCACATCTTTCTCCCGTGGAGCACTTGGTGGGTTCCAACCAGCAATCTTTCAGTTAGCAGCCTAGTACTTAACCATGGCACAATCGGGGAAGTGAGGCAGCTTTTTAAAAAAGTGAAATTCAAGTTCTAAATGGTTTGAAACTTAAAGAAGGTAAGAGGATAAAAGATGCAGATTGAATGAATTATAAGCATATGATAAATAAAGGTATGTTATTGTTGTTTAGTGCCATCCAGTCAAAGAAACACGGCCCGCTCCTGCACTATCCTCACAATCGTTACTATATTTGAGCCCATTGTTGCAGCCACTGTGTCAATCCCTCTCGTGGAGGGTCTTCCTTTTTTTTTGCTGACCTTCTATCTTACCAAGCATGATGTCCTTCTCCAAGGACTGGTCCCTCCTGATAACATGTCCAAAGTACCTGAGATGAAGTTTCGCCACCCTCATTTCAAGGAGCATCTTGGCTGTATGTATTTCTTCCAAGACAGACTTGTTGGTTCTTCTGGCAGTCTGTTGTGTATTCAATATTCTTTGTCAACATCATAATTCAAAGCATCAATTCTTCCTCGGTCTTATTCATTGTCCAGCTTACACATGCATATGAGGTGATTGAAAATATCATGGCTTGGGTCAGGTGTACCTGAGTTCTCAGTGTGACATCTTTGTTTTTCAACACTTTAAAGAATTCTTTTGCAGCAGATTTGCCTGATGTAGTACATCGTTTGAATTTTTGACTTCTGCTTCCATGGGCGTTGTTTGTGAATAAAAGTAAAATGAAATCCTTGACAATTTCATTCTTTTCTCTATTTATCATGATGTTGCTTATTGGTCCAGTTGTGAAGATTTTTGTTTTCTTTTATGTTAAGGTGTAACCTATGCTGAAGGCTATGGTCTTTGATCTTCATCAGTAAGTGCTTCAAGCCCTCTTCACTTTAAGCGAGCAAAGTTGTGTCATCTGCATAACACAGGTTGTTAATGAGTCTTCCACCAACACTGATGTCTCCTTCATATAGGCCAGGTTCTTGGATAATTTGCTCACCACACAGATGGAATAAGTTTGGTGAAAGAATGCAACCCTAACATATACTTTTCCTGATTTTAAATCATGCAGTATCCCCTTGTTTTGTTTGAACGACTGCCTCTTGATCTATGTATAGGTTCCTCATGAGCACAAATAGGTAATCCGGAATTCCCAACCTGTGCAATGTTATCCACAATTTGTTATGATCCACACAGTTGGACTCCTTTGCATAGTCAATAAAACAAAGGTAAACATCTTTCTGGTATTCTCTGTTTCCCATGAAGATCTATCTGACATCAGCAATGATATCTCTCATTTCAGGTCATCTTCTGAATCTGGCTTCAATTTCTGGCGATTGTCTATGAATGTACTACAGCAACTGTTTTGAATTATCTTCAGCAAAATTTTACTTGTGTGTGATATTAATGATATTGTTTGATAGTTTCTGCATTCTCTTGGATCACCTTTCTTTGGAATGTGCACAAATATGGATCTCTTCCACTTGTTTGGCCAGGTCCCTTTTTTCAAATTTCTTGTCATAGACAAGTGAGTACTTTCAGAACTGTATGCATTAGTTGAAACATCTCAGTTGGTATTCTATCAATTCCTGGAGCCTTGTTTCTCACCAATGCATTTAGTATAGCTTGGACATTATACTTTAATGCCATTGATTCTTGAACATATGCTACCTCCTAAAATGGCTGAACATCGACCAGTTCTTTTTGATACCGCGACTCTCTGTATTCCTTCCATCTTCTCTTGATTCTTCCTGTGTCATTCAATATCTTGCCCATAGAATCCTTCAATATTACATCTTGGTGCTTGAATTTTTTCTACGGTTCTTTCAGCTTGAGAATTACCAAAGTTCTTTTTTTCCTTTTGATTTTCTATCTCCAGGTCTTTGCACATGTTGTTATAAGATTTCAATTTGTCTTCTGAAGCCACCCTTTGAAATCTTCTGTTCAGCTCTTTTACTTCATCATTTCTTTAGCTACTTTACTTCCAAGAGCAACTTTCAGAGTTTCTTCTGACATTCATTTTGGTCTTTTCTTTCTTTCCTGTCCTTTTAATAATCTCTTGATTTCTTCATGCATGATGTCCTTGATATCATTCCACAGCTTGCCTGATCTTCTGTCATTAGCGTTCAGTGTTTCAAATATATTCTTGAGATGGTCTCCAAATTCAGGTGTGACACACTAAAGGTCATATTTGGGTCTCTTGTACTTGTTTTAATTTTCTTCAGCTTCAACTTGAACTTACATATGAGCAATCAGGGAGTGAATATGTTCACTATGCTTAAAATAGGAGCTTATTGACTATCAATTGATGGAAGAAAGTTATCTCACTTTTCACTCAGAAAGTGGAGAAAAAGGTGATGAAAGACAAATTCACTGAATATTCTTAGTAAATTTTCTGCAGTTACTATGGGAGTTTTACCTTATGGATCCCCCTTAAAAAAATTATCTTACCACAGTGACATACAATGTCACTTGTATTAAGAATGGCTTAAAAAAAACAAACAAAAAAAAAAACTGAGAATACTAAGTGCTGACAAAAATGCAGAGCAACTGAATTTCTCATATATTGTTGATGGATATGTAAAATAGTACTGCTACTTTGCTGGCTCAGGGGTTAAGCACTCAGTTGCTAACTGAAAGGACAGTGGTTCAAACCCATCAGTGGCTCCTTGGGAGAAAGATGTGGAAGTCTGCTTCTGTAAAAGAGTACAGCCTTGGAAACCGTGTGAGGCAGATCTACTCTGTCCTGCAGGGTTGCTATGAGTCAGAATCAATTCAAGGGCAATGGGTTACTCTGGAAAAAGTTTGCTGATTTCTTATAAAGTTATACATAGACTTAGTATATGAGCTGAAAACCCAATTCCAAGGAATTTATCCAAATAAAAAGGAAACCTATGAAAAATTAAAAAAAAAATCTGTGTTCATATAAACATTTTTATGTAAATTTATATAATTTCTTCACATGTAATTTCCAAAAACCAGAAGCAATTCAAGTATTTCTCAACTGAAGAGTAGGCAAACAAACTGTATGTAGTACAGCCATACAGTTGAATACTACTGAGCAATAAAAAGGAATAAACTACTGATATATCCAACCCACACATAATTTCCAATGCATTATGGCAAACCAAAAGAAGCCTCAAAATGCTGTATGTAAGATTCCATTTTTATAACATTCCTTCTAAGGAAAGTTTAAAGGTTGATTACAAAGGGGCAGAGGAGAATGTTTTGGAGTAAGGGAACAATTCTATACTCAATTGTGGTGGTGGTGGTCACGTGACCATACATTAGTCAAGGGTGAATTTTACTATTTGCAGATTATACCATAATAATAGTAAAAAACATAGCTAATTATCTCCTAAAAAAAATAATCTAATTCGTGACTGAAATAGAGAGTTGACTAGAAAAGAATGAGATAGAGAGAGACAGAGACAGGTAAAGTTTATGAAAAAGGCTACCAAAACCTTCTCCGTTGTTCACTTGTCTCTGCCCTCAAAGGTGAACATATCTGGGAGCAGGTATAATGTTAATGACCTCTGTTGAAAAACGACTTCATTGAAACAGAGATCCTGTTTTTTTAAGTGATTTGTTCCACAATGCTTATGGGGCTACTTAGGCCAAAACAGTAAAGTTGTTTCATCTGTAAAAAAAAAAGAAACCAGTTACCATCAATTCAATTCCAACTCACGGTGACATCATGTATATCAGAATGAAACCGTGCTCCGTGGGGCTTTCAGTGGCTAATTTTTCAGAAGTGGATAGCCAAGCCTTTCTTCTGAGGTGTGTCTGGGTGAACTCAAATCTCCAGCCATTAGGTTAGTAGCCCAGCACTTAACTGTTCGCACCGCCCAGGGACTCCACGATATTCTGTAACAGTGTTTTATCTCTCATTGGTTTAGTCCCTCTTTAGATATGATGAGGGAAGAGATGATCTCAAGTAATGTTGATGGACAAAATGTAATGAATCCATAGAAATTAAGAAACATCTATAGACAAAGCTCACTGACTTCTACAAATATAATTTCTGATTATTTGTAACATTCAACAAGCACAAAACTGTGCTACTGAACCTAAACATATTAATTAGGACTCCTCTCTTTTCCTAGTGCGATAATCATACCAATATTTTTTAGAAAATTCTCCTACATAGTAAACACATTCTTTTGTTTGCCTTACATCTCAACATGAGCTATGCACCTGCATTAAAAAAAAAAAAAAAAAAAAACTTCTACATTGGAACATGCTGATATAAACAATGTTTACTGTGGAGTATCAGTCCAAGGAGGCAAGTTGCAAAGCTTTGGAATGATCAAATATAGGAAGATAAAAGAGAAAAATAACAAAGCAATCAGTTCTTTGTCAAGTTCCCAAGTGTTACTTCAAGAGATTATTGTAGCCTCAGTGCAGTGGCTTGAGGTCCAAGAGCCTCCTTTTAAAAAAGATTTTGAAGAAGAAATCTTATCATCTAAACTAGTAGTAATATGAAAATGGAAGCTTCCGCATTGCCAATGTTTAATACACAGTCTGTCAGATTTTCTTCTAAATATTTAGTTTAAATATTTACTAATCCAATATACACATTACTCACTTTCTAGGTGCCTGATTCTTAAATGCAAGCCCATGTTTTTAGAAGGTTCAGAAATTCCATGAAATTGCGTGAAAATGTATGTTTCCGTCTTTGTGTATGCCATTTTTTTCCCTTTTTGTTTCTTGAAGAAAGGATCACTCACTCCGCTGAAAGAAGTTAAAGAATCACTACTTTAGAAAGTGACAAGGAAGATTTACATAGTAATTTTCCAAAGGGTTAACAATGCATTAACAGATACCCAGAATACAGTAAGAGCAGTATGTATAGGAAGGCTGGCACAATGGTCATGTAGTCATTCATCAGACTCTGCACACAATCTTTAAATCTGAGTAACTCAGAAAAGGAGTGTAGCGATGGTGGGGAAAAAAAAATCTGTTGCCATCAAGTTGATCCCAACTCATGGTGACCCACATGTTACAGAATAGAACTGCTCCACGAGTCTTTCTTAGCTGTAATCTTAATGGAAGGAGATCACCCAGCCTTCGTTTCATGGTGCCGCTTGGTGGGTTTCCACCGCCAACCTTTAGGTTAGTCAAGTCCAAACTCTGTTCCACCTAGAGACTTTGTAGTAACCCCATACTCCATACCTGAGTGCGCACACACACACAGTATGGATTATTTTAGAAATTTGCCTTCATTTCCTGTACTTTATTCCTAATTGTTGCGGCTATAGTGTGTGTAAGGTATACTTTCTGATATCCAGTCATCACAATGTTTGTTGTTATCCATAGGTTTCATTGGCTAATATTCAGAATTAAATCACCAGGCCTTTCTTCCTATTTTGTCTTAGTTTGGAAGCTGTGCTGAAACCTGTTCACCATGGGTGATTCTGCTGGCATTTGAAATGCTCGTGGTGTAGCTTCCAACGTTATAGCAACATGCAAGTCACCACAGTAGGACAAATTGACAGAATGGGCTCCAATCCATTAGAGAACAGAAATATTTGAAGTGATGGCTGGATGAACGTCTAAGATTCTTAGTCTAACGAATGTTTCTAAGCTGAGAAGGCCTAGCAAAATAATAAAATTTGCAAAGTTATATAAGCACTATTGGTTACAGTTCAGAGCAAGAGAAGCCAGCTTGAGCATACACGTATATAATCCTAAGAGGTAAAAATGAAATTCAGTATAGGTAAAAATTCCCACATTTTAATTTGATCCCAAAAAACTCTTAGTTTACAAATTTAAATAATTGATTGTATTAAGAAAACTACTTTGTAAGACTATAATAACTCCAATGCAATTGTTTTATGAGCCACATTACAAATTAATATATGATTATTCTATTTTAACTCATTTTGGGGGGGAAGGAGTGGGGAAGCAATAGCTTACATAACAGAAAGTTATAATTAATTTACCTGTTTGATTTGATTAGGATAGCTAGATAGCAGAGAAACCAGGTAAGAGCCTAGCAAGTTTGAGTAACACAAAACCAAACTATCAGAAAGACCCTTGTGCAATTGGGGCGTGGCTCCTCAAAAAAAGAAATAAGCGGAAATATGGGTAGTCAGACTACATTTGAAGCACAAATGACCCCAGTGGGTGTGCTGGACTTGGCTTGTGAGCAGAAATTGTTAAATGTTCAGGTTTTGTGCAAACCACTTAGTGTCCATTTAGTAGTTTGAAATAGGCCAGGATGGTAATATGTATGTCATCAGTGCTACAAATCAGAGCCTTTTTTTTTTTTTTCCAAGGAGGTGGCTTTAAGCATATACAGTGCAGAAATGGAAGGACTCCCATCCTAAAATAATGAATTATTACATGCAGTTGGAGATCTCATAACCCCTAAAATATAACAACCACATTCGATAACTACATATGTGTTTTGGTCAGCCTAAAAGGAAATACATAACATCAGCCCTACTCAATCAAATATTGGTGTGGTATTAAATCATGTAAAGATATTATTATGGAACTATTTAAATGTGTTAGAAAGTAGTAGACAGAAACTAAAATAGGATGAATGGCGCCCAATGAGAGTATAAATAATACCCTGTGGAAACACTGCAAGCCTTTACTTGCACCCCGCCCTCAGGGTTGATGAAAACATGAAAAACAAATACACCTGCCGATGAAACTATTTGGTTTTACTGCTGATATATTTTAAATAATGCTGAAACCCAAGGATTACATTATCTGGATTTTATCTTAAGTGTGAGAGAAACAACAGGTGGTTTGTTTGTAAAGTAAAAATAGTACGAAGCTATTAATTTGTAAGACTATTGGCTTTTTATTGGCACAGAAAAAGTATGATAATGTAGCCCCTCTTAGAACAAGTCACTTTCTTATTAGAGGTCAAGGAATTATTCAGAAATTTTTCACATCCTGAAAGAATTCAAGAGAATATGAGGAGAGCTTGTAACCTGACCATATTACAAGCATTATTAAATAATGACTAAAAAATAAAATGTCATTATATTAATCTTGACTAAACTGCTATATGAAAGAAAAATGAAAACTTTTCACAGAAAAAACAAACTTATCTATCTAAATGAGAAAATGTTACAGAAGAGTGCCTTTTGATTCCCTTTTAAAGTCATGATCTTAGCAAGAAATCCATCTATTAATAGAATGAAATTAATCTCCATGGAGAAGAAAAATATTGCATGAGCAACATGTACTTTGAATTACTCCAAAACAGATCCATTCTTAGGTGCTTAGTAACAAATTGTGTAAGCTATTAATTGATTTAGAATCTATGCCCTGAATATTTTACCAATGGTAAGAAATTAGCATTATTATTTTGGTTTAACAAAACTAGCTTATTTTTAAGACAATAAAAATTAAATACTTCCACCCACTGCCACTGAGTCCATGCTGACTCATAGCCGCCCCATAGGTTTTCTGAGGCTGTAAATCCCTAAGGAAGCAGACTAGCACATTTTTCTCCCATGGAGCCGCTGGTAGTTTCAAACTGACAGCATTTCAGTTAGCAGTTGATCGCTTTAAGCACTGTGCCACCAGGGCTCCTTAAATAATACTTAATAGAAAAAAATCAAGCAATATGGAAGAGTAAAAGAAAAGGGTAAGAATAATGCAAAATCTCTATATTTTGAGGTTATAAAGATCATGTTTTCATGAGTCTTTTTAGGCACAAGTTAATGCATTTATATGTGCGTGCGCACACACACACATACTTTTACGAAAATTAAATATCACATTTAATTTTTTGAATCATGGATTCTCCCTCCTTTTTTCTCTTTCTATTTTATCTTTCACCTAGCCTCTCATTTACTCTTTTCCAACCAAAGAACCGGTGTTAGCCACCAGCTGATTCCTGCCATAGCTTTCTCTTCGATCATGTGCTCGTAAACAAGCACAGATATATGTACATCCACAGGATCTTCTAATCATAGTTTGTTTTGCAAAAATGTGTGTACAGACTCTTCTGTGTTTCTTGCTTTTCTCATTTAGAAATACATCAAGGAAATTAATCCAAGTCAATAACAAAGATACAACTTTTTCTTTTTAGTGGCTGCATGATCGGTAGCTTGTGGTATAAAAAAAAAAGAAATTTTTTTTTTTTTTTTGTGGTATAGATGTAATAAAATGTTAGCTATACCCTAAAGAGTATTCACTTTGTTTCCAGTTATTGTGTTTTAATATAAACAAGGTAAACATCCTTTATCTTAGGCTGGATTCTCTAGAGAAGCAAAACCGTTGAAGTGTATGTGTGTGAGCGTGGGTGTGTGTATATATATATACACACACACAAAGAAAGAGAGATTTACCTCAAGGAAATGGCTCACATGTTTGTAGAAGCTGGCAAGTCCCAAGCCCATAGGTCAAGCATCAGGCTAGAGGCTTTTCTGGACTCATGTAGCTGCAGGGGCTGACGAACCCAAAATCAGCAGGTCAGACAGAAGGCTGCTGGCTCACAGGCTGCAGAAGCTGCAAGTTCCAAGATTGACAGGCAATACGGCAAGTCACTGGCTCAGGTCCTGAGAACTAGAGGTCAGATGATGACGAACCAGCTTTAGGATCCAAAGTGCACAAAAGCCAGCGAGCTTCGCGAGAACATTCGTATATATGGGATGCAGGTCATACCCCTGAGGAAACTCCCCTTACAACTGATTGGCTGATCATGTCAGATCACATCATGTAGGTAATTACATTATATCACAAGTGGGGGATAATCACATCATTACATAACTGCCAAACTACATCATTACAAAACTGCCAAACCACTGAGAATCGTGGCCCAGCCAAGGTGACACACCACCTTAACCATTACAGTTCACCCCTTATCAACTTGGCACCTGTACACAACTCCTTAAACCACACAATAGCTAAGTAAAAACAATTACATAGTCATGCATGCACCTGACATGATACAACTAACATGCATACAACTGAAAATGTACTAGCCCCATAAAAGTCTTGTATTTTCTATCTCAAAAATTCATATTTAATGATTATATGTACATACATATATTTAAATTTTCTGTTATTATGTTTATATTTTAATATATAAACACACATGCACACACACTCACATATTTGGACACCATTATTTTCTTTCTTTTTATTCTTTTTCCCCATTTTCAAATTTCTCTTCTAGTCTATTTGTCACTTTGTTAAACCTTTTCTTAATCTTTTCTTCAGTTGCAGTTCATGTGTGATATAGTCTTTAGAGCCTTAAAGGTCTGCAAATACCTTTCTCTGTGAATGATACTTCAGCAAAATGTCAGTCTTTCTTTCTCAGGAGTCTATAGAGAATAGTCTCTGGTTTCCAAGGTTGCAAATGAAAAATTTAATGTCACTTTTTTTTTTTTTGCTATACTTAACTTCTTACTGTCTAGGAGCTTGCGAGATTGTTTGCATTCATCTTTGTAGTTAGGAATCTTTCCAGAATTTAAGTGGTTGTATTTTGTCTTCCATCCTACCTCCATCCTCAGGAACACTCTCAGGCTAATGATCAAGTTTTTAGCTCAGAAAAATTTTCTTCTATCATTTCGCCTAAGTAATACATTTTCTTTGTTGCTTTTTTTTAAAGTTAAAAGGCTTTTTTTTAATTACATATTTATTATTGTTTTGTAATGTATTATCCTTACATTTTAGCTGTCTGTCAAAATATTAATGTGTCTTCTCTAGGAGTTCTATTTTTATCAGCTCCCCGCTGTTCTGAGTGTTCTGCTTGTTGTTGCTTCTTCTGTCTAATAATTCCGTTTAGGAACGACATTATTTCCCTTTCGCTAATAATGACATATTCACTCAGGGAGCTCCTAGCAGCAAATATTCATCATGAGGCACCAATCCCATGAGTGTTAGGAAACAAAGCAGCATCATCCCCCTGAGCAGCCAATGAACAAGCTGGAGAGTTATTAGTTCAGGTTAGGCACCAGGAAGTAGCTGCTCAGCTTCTCAGACTTTTTGACTGCCATGACCAGTGCTCTCTCAGCCTCAGGTGTATGAAGGCCTCAATGCAACTCTCCAGGTACCTTCAGCTCCTCAGAAGCTTAAGATATCAGTAAGTGTACCCAACACTACATGTATGCACAGGCACAACCTTCTTCCTCAGAGCTACAAATTTATGAGGACCAATCTCTGATTCTTGGATCAGAGATCTCACCATTGCACACCAGGTTCTTACCCAGTTCAGAGTGTAAAAGAGCCAGAAGTGGTTCTCTTTCTTTGAAAGTAGCACAGAAGGGTTTGGGATTATGTCTGAACCTTGTTTTACACTACAGAGCTATTGGAGTGGGGGGTTGGGAAACTATGCTGTGGAAGGATGGAGGGTAGTAAGCAAAACTGTAGATAGTGAGAAGACTAAACTTAAAAGGAATAGATTGGTTACACAGCAACTCTGTAAAGTAAATCTGTACTCAGAGCCAAGACTAATGCTCTCTCACTCTGAAGAGGTACAGGTGCTGAATAAATTTTACGTGATCTTTTCCTTGGTGGTGCTCAATTGAGTTGCCCACAGATTATGCTGTGACAATATATTTAAAACCATACTAACTGCTGCCCTAACCTATACCCTTGATGCCTTTCCTTCACCATTCGTCAACAAATAGCTTAAAAAAAAAAAGTATTCTATTATCAAAAGTTAATTTTTTTTTTTTTTTAAATCTACATGGCATGTAGAACAAGGACTACAGCCTTCAGTATGGATCACACCTCAACATAGGGAAAGCTAAAACCCTGACAACTGGAACAATAAGCAAAGATAAGCAACATCATGATAAACAGAAAAGATTGAAGTTGTCAAGGATTTCATTTTACTTGAATTCACAATTAACATGCATGGAAGCAGGAGTGAAGAAATCAAAAGTCACATTACATTGGGCAAATCTGCTGCAAAAGACCTCTTTAAAGTGTTAAGAAGCAGATATAACCTTGATGACTAAAGTGTGCCTGGCTCAAACCATGCTGTTTTCAATCCCCTCATATGCATAAGAAAGCTGGTCAATGAATAAGGTAGACCGAGGAAGAATGACCAAAAAAACAAACCCATTGCTGTCCAGTGAATTTGGACTCCCAGTGACCCTACAGAAGAGAGTAGAATTGCCCTATAGGGTTTCCAAGAAGCACCTGGTGGATTTGAATGGCCGGACTTTTGATTAGTAGCTGTAGCTCTTAACCACTACATCACCAAGATGCCTTTGAGTTATGGTGTTGGTGAAGAATATTGAATATACCACGGACTGCCAAAAGAAGGAACAGATCTGTCCTGGAAGAAGTACAGCCAAAATATTCCTTAGGAACAAGGATGGCAAGACTTCATCTCACATACTTTGGACATGTCATCAGGAGGGATCAGTCCCAGGAGAAGGATATCATGCTTGGTAAAGTAGAAAGTCAGTGAAAAAGAAGAAAACCCTCAGCAAAATGGATTGAGACAGTGGCTGTAACAATGGGCTTAAACATAATGATTGTGAGAATGGCACAGGGCCTGGCAGTGTCTTTTTTCTGTTGTACTGACTGAACAGCACCTAACAACAACAACATGGCATGTAAATACATATGCCATAGCAAAGAGAGGGTTTTCAGTGGCTGTAATGGATTGAATTGTATCCCCCCAAAATATGTGTCAACTTGGTTAGGCCATGTGTGATTGTCTTCCATTTTGTGATTTTCCTCTGTGTTATAAATCATAATCTCTGCCTGTGGTTAAAAGGAATAGGGTGGGATTGTCACACCATCGTTACTCAGGTCACCTCCCTGATCCAATGTAAAGGGAGTTTCCCTGTGGTGTGGCCCCCACCGCCTTTTCCCTTTCAAGAGATAAAAGGAAAGGGAAGTTAGCAGAGAGTTGGGGACTTCATACCACCAAGAAAGCAGTGCCAGAAGCAGAGTGCATCCTTTGGATCTGAGGTTCCTGTGCTGAGATGCTCCTAGACAAAGTAAAGATGAAAGACGAGGACTTTCCTCCAGAGCCGACAGAAAGAGAAAGTCTTCCTCTGGAGCTGACATCCTGAATTTGGACTTCTAACCTACTAGACTGTGAAAGAATAATTTTCTCTTCGTTAAAGCCATCCACTTGTGGTATTTCCGTTATAGCAGCACTAGATGACTAAAACAGTGGCTAATTTTCAGATGTAGATTACCAGGCCTTACTTCCTAATCTGTTTTAGTCTAGAAGCTCCACTGAAACCTATTCATGATGGTTGACCCAACTGGTACTTGAAATACCAGTGGCATAGCTCCCAGCATCATAGAAACACACAAGGTACAAAGCATGACAAACTGACAAATGGGTGGTGTTATGAATTGGATTGTGTCCCTCAAAAATATGTGTCAACCTGGCAAGGCCATGAGTCCCAGTATTGTGTGATTGTCTACTATTTTGTCATCTGAAGTTATTTTCCTGTGTGTTGTAAATCCTACCTCTATGATGTTAACGAGGCAGGATTAGTGGCAGTTAAATTAATGGGGTAGGACTCAATCTACAAGATTAGGTTGCATCTTAAGCAAATCTCTTTTGAGATATAAAAGACAGCAGCCAGCAGAGAAACAGGGGGACCTCATACCACCAAGAAACAAGAGCCAGGAGAACGGCATGTCCTCTGGACCGGGGTCCCTGTGGTGAGAAACTCCTTGACCAGGAAATATTGATGACAAGGACCTTCCCTCAGAACTGACAGAGAAAGCCTTCCACTAGAGCTGGCAACCTGAATTCGAACTTCTAGCCTCCTAAGCTCTGAGAGGATAAAATTATCTTTGCTAAATCCATCCACTTGTGGTATTTCTGTTATAACAACACTAGATGACTAAGAGAGGTGGTGATACAATATATCTACATACCTATGTTGGAGAAAAAAAATGAAGTTATCAATAAGTTCGTTCTACTTGGATCAACAATCAGCACCCATGGAAGCAGTAGCCGAGAAATCAAATGATGTATTGCATTGGGCAAATCTGCTGCAGAAGACCTTTCTAACATTTTAAAAAGCAAAGATGTCATTTTGATGACTAAGGTGAGACTGACCTAAGCCCTGATCTTTTCAGTCACTTCACATGCATGTGAAAGCTAGACAATGAAAAGAGAAGACAGAAGAATTGACACGTTTGAATTGTTGTAGAAGAGTATTGAATATACCATGGACTGCCAGAAAAACTAACAAATCAATCTTAGAAAGAATACAACAGGAATGTTCCTTAGAAGTGAGGATGGTGAGCCATCAGCTCACTTATTTTGCTCAAGTTATCAGAAAAGACCGGTTGCCAGAGAAAAACATCAAGTGCGGTAGAGTAGAAAGAAGGTCAGTGAAAATGAGGGACACCTTCAATGAGATTGATTAACACAACAGCCACAACAATGGACTCAAACATATCGATAATCCTGAAGATGGCACAGGACCAGGCAGTGTTTTGTTCTATTGTATGCATGGTTACCTTGAGTTCGAGCTGACGCAATGGCAACTAACAACATCAATAATAACCATATCTGTATACCTATAAGGTCGCCACGAATCGGAATCCACTCAACGGCAGTGGGTTTGGTTTGGGTGGGTAAGTACATCTATAGGAAGCCCTGGTGGAGTGATGGTTAAGAGCAATGTCTGGTAATCAAAAGGTGAGCAGTTTGAAACTACCAGGCACTCCTTGAAAACTCTGTGGGGCAGCTCTACTCTGTTCTGTAAGGTCACTGTGAGTCAGAATTGACTTGATGGCAAGGAGTTTGATTTTTTGTTTGTATATATCTGTATATACACTAAGTTCACAAGGTATGGGTGGGGTCAAAAATTCAACATATTTTAATGTCTGTAAATATTCCCCAGATTTGATGAATTAAAAAATAGTACCTACAGTATATGACATCATGAAGAAAATAATAAACGAATAAAAACAGACTAAAAACCCATGGAATGTTTTTCAAAATTGACCATATATGGAATGTGTCAAAACATTATAGTATAAGATATATAATTACTGCAGAGCATCATATTATCAGTTCACAAATGCAATGAAATTAGACATTAATAAAGGAAATCAAACACAAGTAAACACCCACAAATTAACAAAAACACTCTCCAGGCTATAAATGTATCAAGTAGAAAATAAAGTCTAAACAACAGATTGATAAAACAATCAAAATACCACATATCAGACTCTACTGAATATGAGCAAATCGGAAGAAAAATGAAACCCTTAAATATTAAAACCACTGAAGAATCAAGAGAAAATATAGTGAAGTTACAAAAAGAAAAATGAAATTTGTCCAAAGGAAATGAAGTAAGGAACTGGATAATATAAATGTACATTAATAGAAATTAATAATTTAGCAATGTGTCATACTGGTATACAGTCAAAACTGCAAAAGCCAGTACTTGTGTTAGACGGAAGCCTGTCAGAGAAGGAAAACCCAAATATTTTCCGTCAAAGCACACGATAAAAAAGCAGTGAGGCTGCACCTTGGCAAAGGCAGAAACTTAAGAGAACCAGAAAAACAAGGCAGTCCAGCAGAGTTCTGGCTCTCACAGATTTAACTGTACTATATGTTTTTTGTTTTTTTTTTTAGGTGACCTATTAATATAAACTTTTTAGGTGACCTATTAATATAAATTAGAAAATTAGACTGTTAACCATATCCAAATCTTAGAAAAATGATTAGCTAAATAGCTAGTTTTCCTAATTAGAAAAATGATTTTTTTTTTTAATTAGAAAGAAGTATTTTAATAACACATTTGAATACCTGAATGAGATTGGCCATTTTCTAGGAAAAAAAAAATTCAAACTCATTAAAAAAAAAATAGCAATTGCACGCACAGAATTAAGTAAATTCTCAAAGACTCCACAAAGAACGTAAGTCCAGATGATTTCCTCAGTGAAATCAATGAAAACTTCTAAAGACTGCTAATTTCTCTCTGAATTTTAATCTTCCAGAGCATATATGAGGAAGAAAATCTTTCATACTAGATTTATGGGAAATGATATGAAAGAAAATTTATTGAAAGTAATAGGCTGTTCCTTAACAGAATGCTAATCATGATGCAGCAGTAGCATATAAAAAATTGAAATGCCATCATTAAGTGTATTTCATGCAAAGGCTTTTTTCAGTATTGGAACCTCTACTACTGAAATTAATCATATTAAGATAAAGGAATAAAATAATATTGTCAACCCCATGAATTCCCAAAAGGCATTTGAAAAATTCCCAAATTAATTCTTGACAAAACTCTTAATAAAAGAGAATAAATGATCCCTTAACATTATCAAAAGTACATGGGTATTTTGAAAGAAAATTCAGCATTATACCTAACGGGATGATAATATGAAACAGCTCTCAAGTTGTGGTCCCTGGATCTGCAGCATTGGTTGCACCTGCACATTGCTGTGTCCCACCCCACACCTTGTGGTTGATGTTAGGTGCCTTAGAGTTGATTTCAACTCATAGTGACCCCATGTGACAGAGTAGTACTACCTCATAGGGTTTTCTTAGTGGTAATCTTTACAGAAGCAGATTCCCAGGTCTTTCTCCCTCGAATTTCCTGGGTCGTTTAGAACTGCCAACATTTTAGCAGCCGAGTGTTCATCTGTTGTGCCACCAGGGCTCCTGTTGTTGTTGTTAGGTGCCATCAAGTTGGTTTTAACTCATAGCAACCCTATGCACAACAGAACGAAACACTGCCCGGTCCTGCACCATCATTACAATCATTTTTATGCTTAAGCCCATTGTGGCAGCCACTGTGTCAATCCATTTCATTGAGGGTCTTCCTCTTTTCTGCTAACCTTGTACTTTACCAAGCATGCTGTCCTTCTCCGGGGACTGATCCCTCCTGACAACATGTCCAAAGTATGTAAGATGCAGTATTGCCATCCTTGATTCTAAGGAGCATTCTGGTTGTACTTCTTCCAAGACAGATTTGTTTGTTCTTTTGGCAGTCCGTGGTATATTCGATATTCTTTGCCAACACCATCATTCAAAGACAGCAATTCTTCCTTGGTCTTCTCTATTCCTTGTTCAGCTTTCACATCCATAGGAGGCGACTGAAAGCCCCGTCTAAGCTTAAGCGCACCTTAGTCTTCAAGGTGACACTTTTGCTTTTAAAAACTTTAAAGAGGTCTCTTGCAGCAGATTTCCCCAATGCAATGCGTTTTTTTATTTCTTGACTACTGCTTCCATGGGTCTTGATGGTGGATCCAAGCAAAATGAAGTCCTTCGCAACTTCAATCTTTTCCCTGTTTTTCATGATGTTGCTTACTGGCCCAGTTGTGAGGATTTTTGTTTTCCTTATGCCGGGGTGTAATCCTTCCTGAAGGCTGTAGTCTTTGATCTTCATTAATAAGTGCTTGAAGTCCTCTTCACTTTCAGCAAGCAAGGTTGTGTCATCTGCATAATACAGGTTGTTAACGAGTCTTCCTCCAATCCTGATACCCGTTCTTCTTCATGTAGTCCAGGTTCTCGTATTATTTGCTCAGCATACAGATTGAATAGGTATGGCGAAAGGATACAACCCTGATGCATACCTTTCCTGACTTTAAACCAATCAGTATCCTCTTGTTCTGTCTAAACAGCTGCCTCTTGATCTATGTACAGGTTTCTCATGAGCACAGTTAAATGTTCTGGAATTCCCATTCTTTGCAATGTTATCCATAATTTGTTATGATCCACACAGTCGAATGCCTTTGCATAGTCAAAAAAAATAGGTAAACATCCTTCTGGTATTCTCTGCTTTCAGCCAGGGTCCATCTGACATCAGCAATGATATCCCTGGTTCCATGTCCTCTTCTGAATCCTGCCTGAATTTCTGACAGTTCCTTGTGGATATACTGCTTCAGCCAGTTTTGAATGATCTTCAGCAAAACTTTGCTTGTATGCGATATTAATGGTATTGTTTGATAATTTCTACATTTGGTTGGATCACCTTTCTTCGGAGTAGGCATAAATATGGATCTCTTCTAGTCAGTTAGCCAAGAAGCTGTCTTCCATATTTCTTGGCATAGGTGAGTAAGCACTCCCAGCACTGCATCCATTTGTTGAAACATTTCAATTGATATTCCTTCAATTCCTGGAGCCTTGTTTTTTGCCAACGCCTTCAGTTCAGCTTGGATTTCTTCCTTTAGTACCATCAGTTCCTGATCATATGCTGCCTCTTGAAATGGCTGAAGGTAGACAAATTCTTTTTGGTTTAATGGCCCTATGTATTCCTTTCATCTTCTTTTGAAGCTTCCTGCATCATTTAATATTTTCCCCATAGAATCCACATTTCTTGTGTTCCTACTAGATCAGAACTCTGGGGGCTTGGGCTCAGCAAACTGTGTTCTCACAAGCCCTCCAAATGAATCTGCTACCTAGTCAAGCTGAAGAACCACTTACATGAGCAAATCACATTAAAGTCAGCAACAATACAAAGGAGCCTTTAGTGCTACTGCTGTTTAACTTTGTTATGAAAACATTAAATAATTTAATGGGAGTACAGAATGAAATATGAGTGTAAAAATTGGAAAGAAACAGGAACATTATAATTTTTAAAGATTATGTGATTATATTGTTTAAAAATATCAGCAAATTAACTTTTAAAAGCCTTAGAAACCACAGTAGGATTAAATGAAATGACTGATTACAAATTTTTACATGTAAAAATAAACCATTTTTTAATGTAGAATGTCTAAACAGTTATATTAATCTATTACATTCCCTATTTATTAGACTAAATTGTCCCAGTAAAAACTAAAAATAGCAGACCTTCATGGATCTCCTCAATAAAAATGTCAACAGAATTTTTTGGGAAAGGTAAGGGAAACTGACATTAAGATTTGTGTAAGAATAATTAGAAAAAATTTGAAAACGGATGAGTAATGAATTGGTACTAGTTCAATTATGTATTATAATATTTAGGGTTATAGCCATTCTAAAACTGTGGCACTGGCACAAGAATAGACAGATCACTTAAACAGAATAAACCCAAAAAACCAAACCCAGTGCCGTCGAGTCGATTCCGACTCATAGAGACCCTGTAGGACAGACTAGAACTGCCCCATAGAGTTTCCAAGGAGTGCCTCGTGGAGTCGAACTGCCAACCCTTTGGTTAGCAGCCATAGCACTAACCACTACACCACCAGGGTTTTCCTTAAAGAGAATAGAGAGCCATAAATACACAAATATTTAATAAATGATAAAAATGACATTTCAAAGCAGTGGGGAAACATGGTTCATTCACACTCTGTTAAGTTCACTGGGCTTTTTATTTTTAGAAAAAACAAAATGAAACCCAATTTTAACTTACAATTTATACCAAAATCAAGTCCTGATGATTCAAGGACTTAAGTGTGAAATATAAAAAGATACAGGTATTAGAGAAAAGACAAGCAATTGAGAAAAATAACAATAATAAATAAAAAAGCTAATTATGGAACCAGATGTAGTACAGACCAAGATGGATACACCTATTACCTGAAAAGTAAAACCCTTTCATTAACTAAATATTATAATAGCGATCATAACATAGAAATGAAAAACTTGGGGGAAATAACTATAATATATATGTAATACCAAAACCAAAATCAAACTGTTACCGTTGAGTTAATTCTGACTCACAGGACAGAGTAGAACTGCCCTATAGGGTTTCCAAGAAGCAGCTGGTGGACTCAAACTGTCAACCTTTTGGTTAGCTGCCTGAACTCTTAACCACTCTGCCACCAGGGCTCTGTAATAATAGTAAAATGTAATTTTCTTTACATATATATTAAAAACTTTTAAAAATGTATGAAAAGTAATCAGTAAAATTCCAAGACACAATAAAATGCCAGGTAAATAATGGGATATGCCTATTCGCAGACATAAAAATTAAATAATTATTTTGGTAATTAGGTGGTATCACACACATCATCAAATACCATCAGGTGTTTATGCTGGCATAACTAGAATCAAGAGCAGGTTACAATTCTATCAAGCTTTCAAAAGATACCAGGGTTGAACCAGAAAGCCTAATTCCATTAATTTGCCTGACACACTTTTATCCATATATTCAAATATATGTGTGAGTCTGAATACATGAAAAAATATATAATTATCACATATCAAATATATATATAATTATGTATATATAACTGTAGATATAAATATGGATATAGATAATTTTCATGGCACTGATTATGAAAGAAAATAAACAACTTAAGGATGAATTAATAAAAAGGAGACTGGTTAAATATACACAAGGATGCTGTCAAAAAATGAGGTACTCTTATATTTGATAAGAAATAAAAATATCAAACTATATTAAGAAAAAAGAGTAAGGTATAGGCCAGTCTCTATTTTATATATATATATATAAACTTTAAAAACCTGAAAAAAAAAAAACTGTCTCCATCGAGTCGATTCCAACTCACAACAGCCCTATATATGAAGACATATACACAGAGAGATAGAAAGAGAGAGAGATAGAGGTAAATATATATATGGAGATATATATATGTATGGAGATATATATATATATATAGAAACCCAGGTGGCATAGTAGTTAAGTGCTGGGACTGCTAACCAAAAGGCTGGAGTTCAAATCCACCAGGCACTCCTTGGAAACTCTATAGGGCAGTTCTACTCTGTCTTATCGGGTCACTATGAGTCAGAATCAACTTGGCAGCAATGGGTTTATATATATACTCATAGATACAGATATAGATATATATATGTATGGAGATATATATATATATATGCAGCCCTGGTGGCACAGTGGTTAAGAGCTTGACTACTAGTTAAAAAGTCAGCAGTTTGAATCCACTAGCTGTATCTTGGGGCATTCTGCTCTGTCCCATGGGGCCGCTATGAGTTGGAATCAACTTGACGGCTATGCATTTGGTTTTCTAGGTTGTATATATGCAGAGAATATGTTTGAGAGTATATACAAGAAACTGTAGATGGTCATTATCTCTGAAGAGTTGGACTACAGGTATGGGACTAAAGTGAGACTTTTTACATTGCATATAATTTTGCATTATTATTTTAACTTGCTTAAATTATAAAAATAATTTTAAAGCTTGTAATAGCTGAATATTAAAACACCAGTGTAAAATATATCAAATATGAAATATCAGTAGCTAGTATTTATTGAGGTTTACTATGATTGACACAGTTTTAATAGGCCAGGTGTATTAACTTGTCTAAGGAGACTTGATGCAGCACACAGGAGCTTGACTGCTTGTTGCTAACCACAAAGTTGGTGGTTTGAATCTACCAGCCACCCTATGGGAGAAAGATGTGGCAGTCTGCTTACATAAAGGTTACAGCTTGAAAAATCAATGTTCTAGTTCTACTTTGTCCTGTGGTTTCACTGTGAGTGGGAATCGACTGGATGGCAATGGGTAATTGTAACTACAATCCTAAAAGTTGTTACTTGTAACGAAGCTATATATTGGAGAAACAAAACAGAAAAGTTAAATTATTGATCAAAATTAAGCAGTTGGTAACTGGCAAAGAAAGAATTCAAACACAAGTAGTGAAACTACGGAACCAGGCAACTAAGCTAATCATCTCTCAAAACCGCCACATATGTTAGAATGTCGATAGGTGTTTGTTTGTTTGTTTGTTCTGTCTTTATTTCATGATTGAATTGATTCATGGATCAATGTCAACCTAGAAGGTGAAATCTATCAGCAAACCACAGGTCTGTCCAATTATACACTTGTATTAACTACTTGGGTAAGAGCACAGAGGACAAGGCAGTTAATTTTACTAGAAGGCAGTAAAGACATGAAATGAAAGGAAGTTTATTTGAATGGTAATAAAATAAAATAAAATATTGCTGAGATAGCCAGTTTTAGTTTGCGAATGGAAGTAAACAAGGGTTTTGGTAAAGGTTATAGATTAAACTTGAACAGACACATTTAAACCCAAGGTCATTAAAAACAGATTTCTACTCTACAAACCTCTGGCAGAAAGATTGCATCTGGGCCTCATGTATTGACTATCCTGTTACCTTATATTTCACATTTACGACAACAGTGAAAAATCTACTGTTTGACTATTTTGCACACTACTGACATATATTTGGCAGTAAGGAATGCCAAGGTGCAAGGTGATAGTAACTCTGGTTCGGACGGTTAAGATTATGTGTCAACTTGATGGGACCATGATTCTCAGTGGTGTGGCTATTATGTAATGATGTAATTTGGCAGTTGTAATGATGTAATTTAGCAGTTATGTAATGATGTAGTCATCCTACATTTCGCTATCTAGTGTAGTCATCCTACATTTTCACATAACGTGGGTGTTTGCATAAGGAGCTGATCTTTAGAACTGAACTATGTCATTAAGTAAGGAGCAGGTATATACATATGAAACCCAGAAAGGAAATTTAAATAATCTTAATCACTTTGAATATTTTTGATAATGATAAGACTCCTGTGTAAGAAGCATTACTCAATTTTTAAAGAGTTTACATGATTCAAACAGAGCATGTGATAAAAATTGATGGATTATGTAATGGACTTTCAATTCCTCATGTTGATGTTGTTGTTAGGTGCTGTCCAGTTGTGTCCAACTTATACGGCCCTTTGTACAACAGAATAAAATACTGCCCAGTTCTCCTCCAGCCTCATGATCACTGTTATGCTTGAGCCCATTTTGCAGCCACTGTGTCAATCCATCTTGTTGAGAGTTTTCCTTTTTTACACTGATTGTCTACATTACCAAGCATGATGTCCTTCTCCAGGGACTGGTCCCTCTTGATAACACATCCAAAGTATGTGAGACAAAGTCCCACCATCCCTGCATCTAATGAGCATCCTGGCTCTACTTTTGCCAGAACAGTTGTGTTCTTTCTTCCAGCAGTCCATGGTATATTCGATATTGTCCACCAACACCATAATTCAAAGGTATCAATTTTTCTTCAGTGTTCTTTATTCATTGTCCAGCTTTCCCATGCAAATGAGGCAGTTGAAAACTCCATGACTGGGATCAGGCACACCTTAGTCCTTAAAGTGACACATATGTTTTTTAATCCCTTAAAGAGTTCTTTCAGGAGGGCGGAGCCAAGATGGCAGAATAGACAAGACACTTCAGTCGAGCCCTCTTTACAACAAAGACCCAAAAAAACAAGTGAAACGAGTATATATGTGACAAGCTGGGAGCCCTGAGCATCAAAGGCAAGCTTAGAAAATGAACTGAGGGGCAAGGGAAGGAAGAGACCGTTCAGAAGCAGAAAGGAGTTATCAAACCTGAATCACAGGGAGCCCTTAGGCACCATTTCCAGAGCGGCAGCAGCGGAGGTTGCGGGCTGGTCCCAGCATTCAGCCACAGTTTCCTCAAGGAGAAGCAGCCAGCTGCACGGTCTATTCACACCTCCGGAACCTGAGGAGAATGGCGCACTCGGCAAAAGCTAAGTACTTGCGTATATTTTACTGCGCTCCCCCACCCCCATGCCAGCCACAGCGGCTGAATCCCTGGGCCTGAGATGGACCCTGGTGAGCACCTAGAGCCATCCTCTCAGCCTTGGGGAAGGTAAAAATTTGAAACTGGGGGGAAAAGATAATTTTCTAGCTCCATTAATGAGGGGAGCTCAGGACAGAAGCGGCTCCTGTCCAGGCATAAACCAACCATGGATCTTAAGCACCTTTCCCTTTGGCATGGACCTGTGTGGGCCTATTTTGGGAGAATATGCCCTCGTTTGCAGATTCCAGCCATTTCACCTGTGCGGTGGAGAGGTGGGTGTTTGACGTTTGACATTGCTTTGCCTATTAAACAAGGTCCTCACCTACCCACATCAGGGACTGAAGGACTGGGAGCTCCACTCAGATCACACAGCCACCCGTGACAGGGGTCCAAAGATAACTGGTACCTCCCAGTCCTTACAACCAAAAACTTTGGGTGCCCATGGTCCCTCTGCAGAACCCACCCACCTGCATGCTCTAGGGAACAGAGATGTGTTTTCCTCAGAGACACTTGGGGGTCAGCTCTCAGCCCCCTGCCTTGTTCAGCTCATGACCCGCTGCTTTAATCAGAAACTGGTATATACACAAATCACCCCTGCCCCTCTAAGACTGTAAGACAGAGCTTGTACCACACACTTCATGATCAGCTACCTGGAAACCTGAGCTGAATTCATACAAGAAAACTGGATGGACTCCTAGACCAATATACCTGATAACAGCTCTAGCCATCTGGGGCAGGATGTCAGAGGTCCAAAGGTGAAAATAATCAAGCTAGCTCACTCAAGCAACCCATAGGGGTACACCAAAACAAAACAAAGCAAACAGCTACCACACAGTAAGCAAGCATAAACTAATACAATTACTTATAGATGGCTCAGAGACAAAAGTCAATATCGAGTCACGTAAAGAAACAGACCATGATCACCTCAACAGCCTCTCATAATGGAGAATCCAGGGATCTTCTAGATGAAAGTGCATTCCTGGAATTACCAGGTGAAGAATACAAAAGTTTAATATACAGAACCCTTCAAGACATCAGGAAGGAAATGAGGCAATATGCAGAACAAGACAAGGAACACACAGATAAAGCAACTGAAGAAATTAGAAAGATTATTCAGGAACATAACGAAAAGTTTAATAAGCTGGAAAAATCCATAGACAGACAGCAATCAGAAATTCAGAAGATTAACAATAAAATTACAGAATGAGATAACTCAATAGAAAGTCAGAGGTGCAGAATTGAGCAAGTAGAAGCTAGAATTTCTGAACTCAAAGATAAATCACTTGGCTCTAATATATTTGAAGAAAAATCAGATAAAAGAATTAAAAAAATGAAGAAACCTTAGGAATCATGTGGGACTGTATCAGAGAAATAACCTACAAATGATTAGAGTACCAGAACAGGGAGGGATAACAGAAAGTACAGAGAAAATTGCTGAGGATTTGTTGGCAGAAAACTTCCCTGATATTGGGAAAGATGAGAAGATATCTATCCAAGATGCTCATCAGACTGCACATAAGGAAGATCTTAAAAGAAAGTCACCAAGACATATTATAATCAAGCTTGCCAAAACCAAAGATAAAGAGACAATTATAAGAGCAGTGAGGGATAAACGAAAAGTCACCTACAAAGGAAAACCAATAAGAATAAGCTCGGACTACTTGGCAGAAACCATGCAGGCAAGAAGGCAATGGGATGACATATTTAAAAAATTGAAGGAAAAAAATTGCCTGCCAAGAATCATGTATCCATCAAAACTGTCTCTTAAATATGAAGGTGAAAGTAAGACATTTCCAGACAAACACAAGTTGAGAGAATTTGTAAAAATCAAACCAAAACTGTAAGAAATACTAAAGGGAGTTCTTTGGTTAGAAAGTCAATAATATCAGGTATCAACCCAAGACTAGAACACTACGCAGAACAACCAGACGTCAACCCAGACAGGGAAATCCAAAAAAACAAAGCAAGATTACTAAAAAAAAAAAAAAGCCCAAAACAGGGTAACAGAGATGTTATTATATAAAAGAAGACAACATGAAAATAATAGAGACTAAGAAATGTAGTCATACACCTTCCATATACAGAGGAAGATATGGCGATACAAAGAAATAAAAGTTAGTTTTAAATTTAGAAAAATAGGGGTAAATAAGAAGGCAACCACAAAGGAGACAAATTATCGTGCTTATCAAAATAAAATACAAGGGAAAAGTACAGCCTCAGCAGAAACAAAATTAACAACAACAAATATGAGGAAAGGACAATATATAAAGAAAATCTACTGAAATATAAAATCAAGTGGGAAAAAGAAACTGTCAACACACAAACAAAGACATCAAAAATGATAGCACTAAATTCATACCTACCCTGAATATAAATGTACTAAATACACCAGTAAAGAGACGGAGAATGACAGAATGGATTAAAAAACAAGATCCATGTATATGCTGCCTACAAGAGACACACCTTAGGCTTAGAGACACAAAATAATACTCAAAGGATGGAAAAAAATATATCAAGCAAACAACAATCAAAAAACAGAATGAGAGGCGGAGCCAAGATGGAGGAATAGACAGACTATTCCATCAAGCCCTCCTTACAACAAAGACCCCAAAAAACAAGTGAGTATATTTGTGACAAGCTGGGAGCCCTGAGCATCAAAGACAAGCTTAGACAACGAACTGAGGGGCAGGGGAAGGAAGAGGCCGTAGAGAAGTGGAGAGGAGTTACTGGACCTGAATTGGGGAGCTCTCAGGCACCATTCCTGGAGTGGTGGCGACGGCAGCAGCTGCAGGCTAGTCCTAGTGTTTGGCTGCAGTTTCCTCAGGGAGAAGCAGCCAGCCACACAGCCCACTCACACCTCCAGAACCTGAGGAGAACGGGGCTCTCGGCAAAAGCTAAGTACTTGCGTATATTTTACCACCCCCCCTCCCACAGCCCCAAGCCGGCTTCAGAGGTTGAACCCCTGGGCCTGAGACAGACCCTGGTGAGCACCTAGAGCCATCCTCCTGGTCTTGGGGAAGGAAAAAATTTGTAACTGGGGGGAAAAGATAATTTGCAAGCTCCATTAACCGGGGGAGCTCAGGACAGAAGTGGCTCCTGTCCAGGCATAAACCATCCGTGGACCTTGAGCACCTTTCCCTTCTGCATGGGCCTGTGTGGGCCTATTTTGGGAGAATAGGCCCTTGTTGGCAAATTCCAACCAATGTTAATTTCTGACAAAATAGACTTTAAAGTTAAATCCATCAGAAGGGGTAAGGAAGGATGCTACATAATGATTAAAGGGGCAATACACCAAGAAGATATAACCATATTAAATATTTATGCACCCAATGACAGGGCCACACGATACATAAAACAAACTCTATCGGTATTGAAAAGTGAGATAGACAGCTCCACAATAATAGTAGGAGACTTCAAAACACCACTTTCGGTGAAGGACAGGACATCCAGAAAGAAGCTCAATAAAACACAGAAGATCTAAATGCCACAATCAACCAACTTGACCTCGTAGACATATACAAAACACTCCACCCAACAGCAACCGAGTACACTTTCTTTTCCAGTGCACATGGAACATTCTCTAGAATAGACCACATATTAGGTCATAAAGAGAGCCTTAGCAGAATCCAAAACATTGAAATATTACAAAGCATCTTCTCTGACCATAAGACCATAAAAGTGGAAATCAATAACAGGAAAAGCAGAGAAAAGAAATCAAACACTTGGAAACTGAGCAATGCCCTGCTCAAAAAAGACTGGATTATAGAAGACATTAAGGATGGAATAAAGAAATTCATAGAATCCAATGAGAATGAAAACACTTCCTATCAGAACCTTTGGGACACAGTAAAAGCAGTGCTCAGAAGCCAATTTATATCAATAAAAGCACACATCCAAAAAGAAGAAAGAGACAAAATCAAAGGATTACCCCTACAAAGAAACACACAGGCACCAGAAGAAACCCATAAGCATCAGAAGAAAACAAATAATAAAAATTAGAGCTGAACTAAATGAAATAGAAAACAGAAAAACAATTAATAAAGCCAAAAGCTGGTTTTTGAAAAAATCAACAAAATTGAAAAACCACTGGCCAAACTGACAAAAGAAAAACAGGAAGCAAATAACCTGAATAAGAAATGACAGGGGCAATATTACAACAGACCCAACTGAAATTAAAAGAATCATATCAGGTTACTATGAAAAATTGTACTCTAACAAATTTGAAAACCTAGAAGAGATGGATGAATTCCTAGAAACACACTACTTAACCTAAACTAACACAAATAGAGGTAGAATAACTAAATAGATCCATAACAAAAGAAGAGATTGAAAAGGTAATCAAAAAACTCCCAACAAAAAAAAGCCCTGGTCCGGATGGCTTCATTGCAGAGTTTTACCAAACTTTCAGAGAAGAGTTAACACCACTACTACTAAAGGTATTTCAGAGCATAGAGCATAGCAAAGGACAGAATACTACCAAACTCATTCTATGAAGCTAGCACATCCTGGATACCAAAACCAGGTAAAGACACCACAAGAAAAGAAAATTATAGACCTATATCCCTCATGAACGTAGTTGCAAAAATCCTCAACAAAATTCTAGCCAATAGAATTCAACAACATATCAAAAAAAATAATTCACCATGACCACATGGGATTCATACCAGGTATGCAGGGATCGTTCAACATTAGAAAAACAATTAATGTAATCCACCACATAAATAAAACAAAAGACAAGAATCACATGATTTTATCAATTGATGTGGAAAAGGCATTTGACAAAGTTCAATGCACATTCATGATAAAAACTCTCAGTAAAATAGGAAAAGAAGGAAAATTCCTCAACATAATAAGGGCATTTATACAAAGCCAACAGCCAACATCACCCTAAATGGAGAGAGCCTGAAAGCATTCTCATTGAGACTGGGAACCAGACAAGTGTGCCCTTTATCACCGCTCTTATTCAACATTGTGTTGGAGGTCCTAGCCAGAGAAATTAGGCTAGATAATGAAATAAAGGCATCCAGATTGGCAAGGAAGCAGTAAAAGTATCTCTACTTGCAGATGACATTATCTTATACACAGAAAACCCTAAAGAATCCTCCAGGAAACTACTGAAACTAATAGAAGAGTTCAGCAGAGTATCAGGATACAAGATAAACATACAAAAATCAGTTGGATTCCTCTACACCAACAAAAAGAACATCGAAGAGGAAATCACCAAATCAATGCCATTTACAGTAGCCCCCAAAGAAGATAAAATACTTAAGAATAAATTTTACCAGAGATGTAAAAGACATAGAAAGAAACTACAGCACACTTCTGCAAGAAACCAAGAAACTTACATAAGTGGAAGAACATACCTTGCTCATGGATAGGAAGACTTAACATTATAAAAATGCCTGTTCTACCAAAAGCAAACCATGCATTTAACTCAATTCCGATCCAAATCCCAAGGACATTCTTTAATGAGATGGAGAATCAAATCACCAATTTTGGCCCTGGATAAATAAGACATTACTGAAAAAGCAGAACAAAGTGGGAGGCCTTATTTTACCTGATTTTGGAACTTATTATACTGCCAGAGTAGTCAGAACAGCCTGGTACTAGTACAAGAACTGATACAAGGACCAATGGAACAGAATTGAGAATCGAAACAAAAATCCACCCACAAATGAGCAGTTGATATTTGACAAAGGCCCCAAAACAGTTAAATGGGAAAAAGACAGTCTTTTTAAGAAATGGTGCTGGCATAACTGGATATCCATCTGCAAAAAAAATGGAACAAGACCCATACCTCACTCCATGCACAAAAACTAACTCAAAATGGATCAAAGACCTAAATATAAAATCTAAAATGATAAAGATCATGGAAGAAAAAAAGGGACAACGTTAGGAGCCCTAATACATGGCATAAACAGTATACAGAACATTATAAAGAATGTAGAAAGAAAAACTAGATAACTGGGAGCTCCTAAAAGTCAAGCACCTATGCTCATCCAAAGACTTCACCGAAAGAGTAAAAAGACTACCTACAGACTGGGAAAAAAGTTTTCAGCTATGACATTTCTGATTAGCGCCTGATCTCTAAAATCTACATGATACTGCAAAAACTCAACTACAAAAAGACAAGTAACCTGATTAAAAAATGGGCAAAAGATATGAATAGACACTTCACTAAAGAAGAAGTTCAGGTAGCTAACAGATACATGAGGAAATGTTCACGATCATTAGCCGTTAGAGAAATGCAGATCAAAACTGCAATGAGATTTCATCTCACTCCAACAAGGCTGGCGTTAATCCAAAAAACACAAGAATAAATGTTGGAGAGGCTGTGGAGAGATTGGAACACTTCTACACTGCTGCTGGGCATGTCAAATGGTACAACCACTTTGGAAATCGATTTGGTGCTTCCTTAAAAAGCTAGAAATAGAACTACCATATGATACAGCAATCCCACTCTTTGGTATATATCCTAGAGAAATAAGAGCCTTTATATGAACAGATATATGCACTCCCATGTTTCTTGCAGCACTGTTTACAATAGCAAAAAGGTGGAAGTGACCAAGGTGCCCATCAATGGATGAATTGATAAATAAATTATGGTATATTCACACAATGGAATACAACGCATCGATAAAGAACAGTGAGGAATCTGTGAAACATTTCATAACATGGAGGAACATGGAAGGCATTATGCTGAGTGAAATCAGTCAGTTGCAAAAGGACAAATATTGTATAAGACCACTATTATAAGAACTTGAGAAATAGTTTAAACTGAGAAGAAAACATTCTTTTGTGGTTACAAGAGGGGGGAGGGAGGGAGGGTGGGAAATGGCATTCACTAATTAGATAGTAGATAAGAACTACTTTAGGTGAAGGGAAAGACAGCACACAATACAGGGGAGGTTAGCACAGTTGGACTAACCCAAAAGCAAAGAAGTTTCCTGAATAAACTGAATTCTTCGAAGGCCAGTGTAGCAGGGGCAGGCCTCTGGAGACCATGGTTTCAGGGGACATCTAAATCAATTGGCATAATAAAATCTATTAAGAAAACATTCTGCATCCCACTTTGAAGAGTGGCATCTGGTGTCTTAAATGCTAGCAAGCAGACATCTAAGATGCATCAACTGGTCTCAGCCCTCCTGGATCAAAGGAGAATGAAGATTACCAAGGACACAAGGCAATTACGAGCCCAGGAGACAGAAAGGACCACATGAACCAGAGACTACATCATCCTGAGACCAGAAGAACTAGATGGTGCCTGGCTACAACCAGTGACTGCCCTGACAGCGAACACAACAGAGAACCCCTGAGGGATCAGGAGAGCAGTGGGATGCAGACCCCAAATTCTCGTAAGACTAGACTTAATTGTTTGCCTGAGACTAGAAGGACCCCAGTGGTCACGGCCCCCAGACCTTCTGTTGGCCCAGGACAGAAACCATTCCTGAAGCCAACTCTTCAGACATGGATTGGACTGGACAATGGGTGGGAGAGGCATGCTGGTGAGGAGTGAGCTTCTTGGATCGGGTGGACACTTGAGACTCTGTTGGCATCTCCTGCCTGGAGGGGAGATAAGAGAGTGGAGGGAGAGAGTGGTCTGTCTCATTAGGGGGAGAGTCATTGGGAGTGTGTAGCAAGGTGTATATGGGTTTTTGTGTGAGAGACTGACTTGATTTGTAAACTTGCATTTAAAGCACAATAAAAATTAAAAAAAAAAAAAAGAGCTCTTTCACAGCACATTTGCCCAAAGCAATGCATCATTTATTTTCTTGACTCATGCTTCCATGAGAATTGATTGTGGATCCAAGTAAAATGAAATCCTTGACACCTTCAATCTTTTCTCCATTTATCATGATGTTGCTTATTGCTCCAGTTGTAAAGATTTTTGTTTTCTTTATGTTGTGGTGTAATACATATTGAAAGCTGTAGTCTTTGATTTTCATCAGTAAATGTTTCAAGCAAGATTGTGTCATCTGTATATCGCCGGTTGTTAATGAGTGTTTCTTCAATTCTTATGTCCCGTTCTACTTCATCAGCAAACTCAAACTGAAGCTGAAGAAAATTAGAACAGGTCCACGAAAGCCAAAGTGCAACCTTGAGTATATCCCACCTGAATTTAGAGACCATCTCAAGAACAGATATAAAGTATTGAAAAGTGACTGAGAACAGTCAAGTCGTGATGGGATGACATCAAAAACATCATTCATGAAGAAAGCAAAAGTCCTTAAAATGACAGGAAAGAAAGAAAAGACCAAATGGATGTCAGATGACACTCTGAAATTTGCTGAATGTAGAGTAGCCGAAGCAAATGGTAAACATGATGAAGTTAAATAGCTGGACAGAAGATTTCAAAGAATGGCTTGAGAACAGGTGTAAAGATCTGGAGTTAAAATAAAAAAGACATAGCCAGATCAGCATTTCACAAGCTTAAAGAGCTGAATAAAAAATGTAAGCCTTGCGTTGTAATGGTGAAGGATTCTACGGGCAAAATGTTAAACTAAACAGGAAGCATCAAAAGAAGATAGAAGAAATATAGAGTCACTGTACCAAAAATAACTGATTAACTTTCAACAATTCCAGGAGGTAGCATGTGATCAAGACCAATGGTATAAAAGAAAGAGGTTCAAGATGCACTGAAGGCATTGGTAAAAAATAAGGCTCCAGGAACTCATGGAATACTAATTGAGATGTTTCAACAAATGAATGTAACACTGGAAGTGCTCACTCATCTAAGCCAAGAAATTTTGAAGACTGTTACCTGCCAACTAACTGAAAGAGATCCATATTTGTGCCCATTCCAAAGAAAAGTGATCTGACAGAAAGAGAAAATTATTGAACAATACCACTAATATAACTTGCAAGCAAAATTTTGATGAAGATAATTGGGAAATGGTTGCAGGATTACGTCAACAGGAAACTGTCAGAAATTCAGGCCAGATTCAGAAGAGGATGTGAGATGAGGCACATCATTGCTTATCTCAGATAGAGCTTGGCTGAAAACAGAGAATACCAGAAGGGTGTTTACCTGTGTTTTATTGACTATGCAAATGCATTAAACTATGTGAATCTTAACAAATTGTGGATAACATTGCTAAGAATGGGAATTCCAGAGCACTTAACTGTACTCAAGTGAAATCTGTACATAGACCAAGAAACATTAGGTCAAATAGAACAAAGGAATACTGAGTGGTTTAAAATCAGGAAAGTTGGGGATCAGGGTTGTATCTTTTCACCATTCTTATTTAATCGGTATACTGAGAAAATAATCTGAGAAGCTGGACTATGTGAAGAAGAATTTGGCCTTAGGATTGGAGGAAGACTTATTAGCAACATGTGATACGAGATGGGGCAATCTTGCTAGCGGAAAGTAAAGAGGACTTGAAGTATTTACTGATGAATATCAAAGACTACAGCCTTCAGTACTCATTATACCTCAACATAAAGAAACCACAGCTGGACCAATAAGCAACATAGTGGTACATGGAGAAAAGACTGAAATTGTTAAGGATTTCATTTTAGTTGGATCCACAATCAATGTAGCAGTCAAGAAATCAAATGTTGTAGTGCACTTGGTAAATCTGCTGCAAAAGGCTCTTTAAAATGTTAAAAAAGCAAAGATGTCACATTGAGGACGAAGGTGCACCTAACTCAAGCCATGATATTTTCATTTGTCTCATATATATGCAAAAGCTGGGTAATGAATAAGGAAGAAGAAAAAATAATGCCTTTGAATTATGGTGTTGGCAAAGAGCTTTGAATATACCATGAACAGCCAGAAGAATGAACAAATATGTCTTGGAAGTACAGTCAGAGTGCTCATCAGAAGCAGAATGGCAAGACTTTGTCTCATGTACTTTGGTCCTGTTATCAGGAGGAACCAGTCTCTGGAGGAGGATATCATGCTTCCTAAAGTAGAGAGGGTCGACAATAAAGAGAAAGACCCTCAAGATATGTATTGACACAGCGACTGCAACAATAAGCTCAAACATAGCAATGATTGTAATGATATCGCAGGAGCAAGCAGTGTTTCGTTTTGTTGTATATAGGTTCACTATATGAGTTGGAACTGACTCGACAGCACCCAACAACATGTAGTAAAAACAGAATTATTTCCTGTTCTGTTGAACTATGTGACCAATTTTTACAGATGTCATAATGTCAAAGGTTTTAGAATCAAAACTTTGTAGAAAACTCAGCAAATATGATTTGGGAGAATTGCAATAATTTTGGTAAGACATAAACAACTAAGAAATACTGTTAATTTAAAAGACAGTCATCCAATTCACATTAGTCTAAAATTTTAATGGTTTTTGTCAAGGGTAACAATGAGGTCAGAAAGAAGTGTGGAAAGGCAGCTTAAGTTCTTTAGTCAAGTCTCTGCTCTGGAAGGCTGTATCATAAAGAAACCAAATTCTTACAATTATTAAAAATAAATCTTTCAATCTTTGAATAGTGCTTACCTTTTGGTTTAGCTTTCTCATAATACAAGCCAAAACTCATGATTTTATTATTATTCTATGAAAGCCGTTGAAAGTAATAAAAATCAACAGGTTAATGATCTTATGTAGGGAGGGTTAGATGCCAGAAACTTTTTATAGCAGTTTCTAAAAGCAACTATACGTTACATCAAAAGAAAGTCAATGAAGCCAGTCCATAAATTTGCGAGGTGCCTAGGTTCAACAGACTTAAAATCAATAAAGCCATTGAAAACAATATATTGTTCTCATGAATACAGTCGGTTAAGTAATCAGGGTTTAAATTATCCTGCCTGCTGGAATATAAATGTCCCACTGCCTAGGATGTGATATTTGGATCAAACCCTCATCCATTAACATGCCAGATTCATTAGAAATAGTCTATTGATTCTACAATCAATGACACAGTTTCACAAATTCTTGAAAGGACTATTTATTAAAATCTTCTATTATAGATAAATTCAATGATCTCTATTTAAAGAATAAAAAGAAGATTTTTTTTTTTACATTTAATGTCCCTTTAGAATGAAGAAGTAAAATTTGTTAGCAGACTATGTATGCCTTCATATCAATTATTAATTTTTCTGGTACTAAATTTAATAAATGGTTCCTGAAGAATTTTAAAAAACACAGAAAAGTATAAAAATATAAAGTTTACAGATGGTTTCATCATGCTTCAAATAAACACACATATAGACTTGTATTTATATGCACATATGTTATATATGTGTATATATACATAAAAATATAGTTTAGAATTTAGGAAAAACAAATTTTTATTTATTTTCCTAAAATTAATGTTTGCAACTTCACATCTAATTGTTCATTAACAGAAATTAAAGTGCTGATTCTTAATTCAGTTTACTTATGTAAATTCATTTTCAAGCATACCTAAAAGTAGAAGGAATAGTGTACTAAACCCCCTGATGCCCATCAGCCACCCCCCAAAATTATAAAACACATCCAATGTTGATTTATCTATACCCCTCTTGTTATTTTTTTAGATATATGTTAAAGCTAGCTCTAGACCTATCACTCAACATATATTTTAATGGGATCAGATTACTTTATAATCATTTTTTAAATTAGCAGTATGGTGAGTATTTTTTTTTTTTTTAAATGTCAGGAAATACTCTTCCATGGTCTCATTTTATAATGGTTGCAGGGTATGTAACTTATGACTGTAATAAAAACTTATTTAGCCTTTTCCCTATTATTGAACATTTTATTTTGCACTGTTTTAAATTCAGTTTTGATCTATGTCCTTGTCGTTAGGCCTTTGCACATATTCATTATGATTTTCTTAGAATAAGTTTCTAGAAGTAAAATTTCTGGTCAAAGGGCATATTAACACTAAGGTTTTATATATATTTGACATTAGGCTGTATTTAAAATGAAAAGGTTAATATTAATGGATTAAAAGTTAAATTATTCATTAAAGAAAAATTCTGACAGATAACTCTCAGACTGAATATCTTAGCTTTTTAAACCTTGCATCAGCCTGTGATTTTTAGGAAAGTTTGCATATCTTTTATGATATGTGCAATTCTGTGGGAAAAAATTAAACTACTTAAATTGTCCTTATAAGTTTTGACTAATTAGTTTTCCCAGTAAACCTTCAACTAGGCAATATTATTACTAGATTTTCATCTTGAAACTATATTAATAGTAAAGTTGGTTGTTGTTCTGGATCCATAGTCTAGTGATCTTTTAATGCAGGCGATGGGAGTACAGAGATTGGTCACTTACACAAGAAGGACTTCTAAACTGTTCTTATGTTTATTAAAAAAAAAAAAAGCTATTGCCATTGAGTAGATTCTGGCTTATAGAGACCTCATAAGTTTTCCAAGGCTGCAAATCTCTACAGAACCTGATAACACATCTTTCTCCCTCAGAGCCACTGGTGGTTTCCAAACATTTCGGTTCTTATACGGGCATCTTAAAAACAGAGAAAACAGCCAGAACAATGAATTGAATTGGAATGAGTTAACAGAGCATGATCATCTGATAAATGATAAATAGCCAGAGTGACTACAGCCCTTTAAAACAGCATCCCATAAGAAAAGATGATCAATGTCCTCAAAGAGCATAGTTGAAAATCAAACTTCTTTTTTTTAACTCAGAATTTTAGATTTAATTTTTTGGTACTTATTAGTCACTACTAGATCAGAATGTGAAACTGGAAACAAAGAAGAGGGGCTACTAGTTGGAAAATATGGAGTTAGTGATAGAAACAATGCTGGAGATAACATGATAAAATTTTACAATACCAACAGCTTATTCATTGCAAATATCTTTTTTCAACAATACAAACAGCAACTATACATGTGAACCTCACCGGGTGGAATACACAGGAATCAAATAGGCAACACCTGTGGAAAGAGACTACGGAAAAAACTCAATATCATCAGTCAGAACAAGGCCGGGGGCCAATTACAGAACATACCATCAATTGCTCATATGCAGGCTCAAGTTGAAGCTGAAGAAAATTAGAATAAGTCCAGAAAAGCCAAAATATAAACTTGAATATATCCCAACTGAACTTAGAGACCAACTCAAGAATAGATTGTATACACTGAACACTAATGACCCAAGACCAGACAGGTTGTGGAATGACATCAAGGACATCATACATTAAGAAAGTAAGAGGTCATTGAAAAGGCAAGAAAGAAAGAAAAATTCAAAATAAAAGAAGAGAATTTGAAGCTTGCTTTTGAATGTAGAATAGCTAAAGGGAAAGGAAGGAAGGATGAAGTAAAAGAACTGAGCAGAAGATTTCAAAGGGCGGCTCGAGAAGACAAAGTAAAGTATTATAATGCCATGTGCAAAGATCTGGAGATAGAAAACCAAAAGGGAAGAACACAGTTGGCATTTCTCAAGTTGAATCAACTGAAGAAAAAATTCAAATCTCGAGTTGCAATATTGAAGGATTCCAGGGTGAAAATATTAAGCAATGTGGGAAGCATCAAAAGAAGATGGACAGAACACCCAGAGCCACTGTATCAAAAATAATTGGTCGACATTCAACCATTTCAGGAAGAGACATATGATCAAGAACCGATTGCACTGAAGGAAGAAGTCCAAGCTGCACTGAAGGCGTTTGTGAAAAACAGGGCTCCAGGACTTGATAGAATACCAAATAAGACATTTCAGCAAATGGATGCAGCCCTGGAAGTGCTCATGTGTCTGTGCCAAGAAATTTGGAAGGCAGCTATCTGGCCAAATGACTGGAAGAGATCCATATCTGCACCCATTCCAAAGAAAGGTGATCCAACAGAATGTAGAAATTATCAAACAATATCATTAATATTACATACAAGTAAAATTTTGCTGAAGAGTTATCAAAAATGGTTGCAGCAGCACATCTACAGGGAACTGCCAGAATTGAAACCGGATTCAGAATTAGAGTTGGTGTGAAGGATATCATTGCTGATGTCAAATGGATCTTGGCTAAAAACAGAGAATACCAGAAAGATATTTACCTGTTTTATTTTGTTTTTTGACTATGCAAAGGCATTTGACTGTGCAGATCATACCAAATTATGGATAACATCATGAAGAATGGGAATTCCGGAACACTTAATTGTGCTCGTGTAGAACCTGTACATAGATCAAGAAGCAGCTGTTCAAACAGAACAAGGTGATGATGCATGGTTTAAAATCAGGAAGGATGTGTGTCAAGGTTGTATCCTTTCACCATACTTATTCAATCTGCATGATAAGGAAATAAAATGAGAAGTTGGACTATGTGAAGAAGAACATGGCATCAGGATTGAAGGCAGACTTACTAACAACCTGTGATGTGCAGATGACACAACGTTGCTTGTTGAAGGTGAAAAGGACTTGAAGCACTTACTGATGAAGATCAAGGACTACAGGCTTCTGTATGAATTATGCCTCAACATAAAGAAAACAAAAATCCTCACAACTGGACCAATAAGTAACATCCTGATAAACAGTGATAATACTGACATTCTTGAGGTTTTCATTTTGCTTGGGTCCATGATTAACGCCCATGGAAGCAGCAGTCAAGAAACCAAATGATGCATTGCAGGGGGGCAAATCTGTTGCAAAAGACCTCTTTAAAGGGTTAAAAAGCAAAGATGCCACTTTGAAGACTGTGGTGTTTCTGACCCAGGCCCTGATGTATTCAATAGCCTCATTTTCATATGAAATGCTGGACAATGAATAAGGAAGACCAAAGAAAAATTGATACCTTTGAATTATGGTGTTCGAAGAATATTGAATATACCCTGAACTACCAGAAGAGTGAACAAATCTTTTCTGGAAGAAGTACAGTCAGCATGCTCCTTAGAAGGGAGGATGCCAAGACTTTGTGTCACATACCTTGAACATATAATGAGGAGGGACAAGTCCCTGGAGAAGGACTTCATGCTGGGCCAAGTACGTGGTCAGCAAAAAAGAGGAATACTCTCAATGAGATGAATTGACAGGTTGGATGCAACAATGGGCTAAAGCATAAGAACGATTGTGAGGATGACATAGGACTGAGCAGTGTTTCATTCTGTTATACATAGGGTTACTATGAGTCAGAACCGACTTGAGGGCAACCTAACAACTGAGAACATTAGTTAGTATTTAGTGACATGTTTCAGAACAGTAATAGAATGAATAGTTTGCTCTCAGTGTATTTTGCTAACTTTTCTCCATATTTCTTACAGTACTGCAAATACCTCCCCAGCAAATACAAAACAAAGCAAAGAAAGAAAAACACACACACGCCCACAACAGAGACTGAAAGTTCTTTGCAAAATTTGGTGTAAGAATCATAGGGAGCAGGTGGTTGATTTGAAGAGCCTTACACTTGACTATTAAACTATGTAGTACTGAAGTGAAAAGTAAACAAGAAGGGCACGGAAGAGGGGCTTCTAGAAAGCTAAAGCAAAGAATTAAAAAAAGGTAATCAAAGCTCCCTTGGGGAGGTGACTTGGTAAGTATTACTGCCTTCTCCTGGCCACACAAGTAAAATAGAAACCAGCCGTTTATGAATAAAGATCAGCATACTCTTCAACCTGAGGAAGTCTGATGAACTGAAACCTGAGACTCATTTGTTCATTCTCTGCAGCCTTTAAAGCAATAGGACAATAGTCAACAATATAAGCAATTTGAGGAGAAAGGACTAGGGTTTAGCCAGTCCATAGCTGTGATTTCTGGAGAGAGACTGGAAATTAAGGGCATTTTCTCACATAAAGAAAACCTACACCAATACCCCATTAAAAATACATTTTGGGAAGAATAAATCTCTATGAGAATATTTTCAAAAGATCTGAAAATACATCACTATAACCCATTGGATAAATCTGCTGTAAAGGACCTCTTTAAAGTGTTGAAGAGCAAAGATGTCACCGTGAAGACTAAGGTGCATCTGACCCAAGCCATGCTATTTTCAATCGCATCATATGCATGTGAAAGCTGGACAAGGAAAACTGTAGAAGAATCGATGCCTTTGAATTGTGGTGTTGGTAAAGAATATTGAATATACCATGGCCTGCCAAAAGAACGAACAAATCTGTCTTAGAAGAAGTACAACCAGAATGCTCCTTAGAAGCAAGGATGGCGAGACTGCGTCTTACATACTTTGGACATGTTGTCAGGAGGGATCAGTCCCTGGAGAAGGACACCATGCTTGGCAAAGTACAGGGTCAGTGGAAAAGAGGAAGACCCTCAACAAGGTGGATTGACACAGTGGCTGCAACAATGAGCTCAAGGATAACAACGATTGTAAGGATGGCTCAGGACCAGGCAGTGTTTCGTTCTGTTGTCCATAGGGTTGCTATGAGCTGGAACTGACTCTACGGCAAACTAACAACAACATAACCCACCCTCAAAAAAACACATTGCTGTCGAGGTGATTCCAACGCATAGGACTCTATAGGACAGAACAGAACTGCCCCTTAAGGTTTCCAAGGAGCAGCTGGTGGATTTGAACTGCTGACCTTTTGGTTAGCAGTTGAGCTAGTAACCACTGCAGCAGCATAGCAAAGGTGTTCTAATTATTTTGATCAACCTTGCTTACACTTAGTCTGGGTCATCATAATATAAGTACTGAGAACTGGGAACCCCTGTGTGGCACAAACAGTTTAGCATCGAACTACTAGCTGAAAGTTCCGGAAAAGGTTTGGAAGAGGTCTGATTCAGAAAGATCACATCCTTGAAAACCCTATGGACTGTGGTCTTACTCTGCTGACACATGGTCAACATGAGTCAGAATCAACTAGACAGCGCTGGTTTGGTTTTCTGGTTTTGTTGAGAACTGAGATTCCCTGTTGCGTATATGGCTACAACCTCAGATGAATATCTTTTAAATACTCTGGAGTAGTGCTCAAGAAACCAGTTTGAGCTTTGGACATACCATTTTAGATCCTTTATTTTGTTTGACTGTATGTAATTAATCTAAGTGAATCAAGAAAGGGAAATACATAGGGAAACTTGAATGACAAAATAGAATAGGTTAATATTAATTGATGGAGCTCTGGTATCACAGGCAGAGTGCTCAGCTGTTAACAGAGAGTCCAGTGGTCCAAACCCACACAGAGGGTCTTAGGGAGAAAGATCTGGTTATTTGCTTTCATAAAAAATGCAGCCAAGAAAACCCTATGAGATAGTTCTACCCTGTCGCATGAGGTACCTATGAGTCAAAATCAACTAGACAGCATCTAACAACAACAATATTAATCGAGTTTTCTGTGTCGTAACTGAGCTACAGCCATCTTTTAAGGATTTATTTAAAACCATTACTAGAGATGCACTGAAATATCTGTCATAGATAAGGTGGATACCATACACCAGTTGACACTTCTATTATATCTTACATGGACTGCTGTAATAGCTTCCTACCTTTTACTGTGACTTCATTTTCCACATAACAGTCAGAGTGATCTCTTAAAAACTATAACTCAGATTAGTTAAGTTTCCTTATTTAAGCCTTTCAGTGGCTTCCCACTGAACTTTAAAGTCAACTGAAATTCTTAACATGGTTTACAATGGGCTGTCAAACTGTCCTCTGCCTTCTTCTTTGGTCTCCCCTGTTATAATCCTTTCTGAGCTCATGGAGCTCTAAACATCAAGGTCTAGAATAAGTTCCTTTATCAAGATAAGCTCTTTTCTATCTCAGAGTCTTCACACATACTACTCAATCTGTCAATCTTATACATACATTTCAAGTCTTTATTTCTACCCAGAAGAGTTCTCTGACACCCCACTCCAAAATAAATAGCACTCTGTTCTCCCTTCTAGCTTCCCATTTGTTTAAGCCTTATATATAACAATATATAACTATATACTTATTCATGTGTCATTGCTATTGCATGTGTGTTGGGGTGCACTCTCTGCTTTCCTCATTAGATGTAAGAAAGGATAGAGAGAAGGGAACATATCTGCATTTTCACCACAGTCTACTATTACTTACAATACTGACTAGTACAGTCCAGGTAATTAATAAGTACTTGTTAAATGAATTAATAGTATTTTAACAATAACACATTTTTTTTCTTCTATCATGAAAAGAAAACAAACCAAATACTGAAAAGAACAAAAGCATTAGCCTCAACTCTGCCTTTTACTAGCTGTGTGATCTTGGCTGAGTTGCTTCCCGGACTTGGTCTAGCAACACCAACTTAACAGGAGTGTTGTGGATATTTAATAACATAACAGACTTAAAATATCTGACACTTATTAGGCAAGCAACAAATATTTATTTCCATCCATTCTAGAGATGGAAGAAAGAGAGGGAGGAAGAATAGAAGGGAGGGAGGGAGAGCTAGAAGAGAAAAGAAGAGAGCATCTCACTGTGTTAGCCCTATAGGCAACCATGCTATGGGTAGTTACAATGGGAGTTTCATTACGTTATCTTGGTTAAATTCATGGAGACAATTTTGACTAAAAGGAATCCCTAGGCATCTGTGCATACTCCTGGCGTTTTTCAATACCCTAAGTTTTATGATCCTAATCTTAACACTTACTAGCTATAAAACTTTGGGTACTTTATTTAACCGTATTTTCCTCAGCTCTATGGTGTGTTTAACAGTAGCTAATTCACAGGGCTGGTGTTAGGATTAATTGGGATAATATATAAAAATGCCTAACAAGATGCCTAGTACATACATTCCCTGGGTGGTGCAAATGGTTAATACGCTCAGCTGCTAACTAAAAGGGTGGAGGTTAGAGTCCACACAGAGGCAGCTTGGAAGACAAGCCTGGTTACATATTTCCCAAAAGCCAACCTTTAAAAACCCTATGGAGCTCAGCTGTACTCTGACACACCTGCAGTTGCCATGAGTTGGAAATGACTCGATGACAACTGGTTAGTACACACACCTGGTTGTAGTCTTAGCTGCAAGGGCAAGTGGGCCTACCATCACCATCTTTGCTATTATCATCGTTACCATCATCACTATCATTGTCACCATCACTATTACCACTATCACCATCATTCCTAACATTGGTTATTTGCTGATCATTTTAGGCTGAGACTGGGCATTCCAGTGTCAAGAAATGTGCAGTCTGAGCATTTACCCTAGTTGCAAGCTAACAAATAAAACTATTATTGTTTCAGGGATGGTGTCTAAAGACATGAGATTCTTGGATAAAGAACAAAAGACTGTGTATGAATCACAGCAAAAGCAGTAGCCAGAGCTTCATTCCAAACATAAGGAAAGCAAGAAGTCATTGAAGAGACAGGAAAGAAAAAAAAGACCAAGACAGACGTCAGAGGAGACTCTGAAATTTGCTCTTGAACATTGAGAAGCTAAAGCAAAAGGAAGAAATGATGAAGTAAAAGAGCTGAATAGAAGATTTCAAAGGGTGGCTTGAGAAGACAAAGTGAAGTATTGTAATGACTCACGCAAAGAGCTGGAAATAGAAAACCAAAAGGGAAGAACAACCTAGGCATTTCTCAACCTGAAAGAACTGAAGAAAAAATTCAAGCCTTAAGTCATAATAGTGAAGAATTCTATGGGGAAAATATTAAATGACGCAGGAAACATCAAAAGGAGATGGAAGGAATACACAGAGCCATTATACCAAAAAGAACTGGTTGACTTTCAACCATTTCAATAGGTAGCATATGATCAGGAACCAACGGTACTGAAGGAAGATGTCCAAGCTGCACTGAAGACATTGGAGAAAAACAGGGCTCCAGGAATTGACGGAATATCAATTGAAATGTTTCAACAAACGGATACATCGCTGGAAGTGCTCACTCACCTATGCTAAGAAATTTGGAAGACAGCTGCCTGGCCAGCAGGCTAGAAGAGATCCATATTTAGGCCTATTCCCAAGAAAGGTAATCCAACCAAGTGTGGAAATTATCAAACAGTATCGTTAATATCACACGCAAGCAAAATTTTGCTGAAGATCCTTCAAAAGCTGCTACAGCAGTATATTGACAGGGAATGGCCAGAAATTCAGGCTGGTTTCAGAAGAGGAAATGGAACCAGGAAAATCATTGCTGATGTCAAATGGATCCTGGCTGAAAGCAGAGAATACCAGAAGAATGCTTACCTGTGTTTTACTCACTATGCAAAGGCACTCGACTGTGTGGATCATAACAAATTATGGATTACATTACAAAGAATGGGAATTCCAAAACACTTAATTGTGCTCATGAGGAACTTGTACATAGATCAAGAGACAGTTGTTCAGACAGAACAAGGGAATGCTGATTGGTTTAAAGTCAGGAAAGGTGTGTGTCAGGCTTGTATCCTTTCACCATACCTATTCAATCTGTACGCTGAGCAAATAATCCAAGAATCTGGATTATACGAAGAACGGGGCATCAGGATTGGAGGAAGACTCATTAACAACCTGCATTATGCAGATGACACAACCTTGCTTGCTGAATGTGAAGAAGGCTTGAAGCACTTACTGGTGAAGATCAAAGATCGCAGCCTTCAGTATGGATTACATCTCAACATAAAGAAAACAAAAATCGTCACAACTGGACCAATGAGCCACATCGTGATAAATGGAGAAAAGATTGAAGTTGCCAAGGATTTCATTTTACTTGGATCCATAGTCAACACCCATGGAAGCAGCAGTCAAGAAACCGAAGACCCATTACATTGGGGAAATATGCTGTACAAGACCTTTTTAAAGTGTCGAAAAGCAAAGATGTCACTTTGAGAAATAAGGTGTGCCTGACCCAAATCGTGGTATTTTCAACCTTTTCATGTGAATGGGAAAGCTGGACAGTGTATAAGAAAAACCGAAGAATTGATGCCTTTGCATTATGGTGTTGGCAAACAATATTAAATATACCATGGATTGCCAGAAAAATGAACAAGTCTGTCTTTGACGTAGTACAGCCAGAGAGCTCCTTGGAAAATAGGATGGCGAGACTTTATCTCATGTACTTTGGACATGTTATCAGAAGGGAACAGTCCCTGGAGAAGGACATTATGCTTGGTAAGGTAGAGGGTCAACAAAAAAGGAGATGACCCTCAACGAGATGGATTGACACAGTGGCTGTAACAATGGGCTCAAACATAACAATGATTGCGAGAATAGACCAGGCAGTGTTTCGTTCTGTTGTACATACGGTGGCTATGAGTGCGAACAAACTCAATGGCACCTAACGACAACAACACAGTTTTGGATATATGAATTTGAATAAGCACAAGGCATCAAAAAGAAATGACTGATACACAGTTGTACACAATTTGAGTTGTGGAGTAGATTTTAGTGAAAATCCATATTACCTGTTTTGATTTCCATGAGCGTACTCACAGCAAAAAATATATATTACTCACTTTTGTTACCTTCATATCCCCATTACCTGGCTTTGTATCCTCAGGACTTGCCTCTTAGTAGCTGCTCAGTGAAAGTTTGTTGAAAAATTACTAATTTTCTTAACATTTTACACAGTATTTGATCTTTATAAGTGTTTAGGGATATTTGTTTTGCAGAATAACTATGCAACCCAACTACAGACGTCTAAGTGAAAACACCTCGCGCCTGCCAGGATGCAAACATGAATGGTGCTTACAGGTTCCTTGAAAAAAAAATCTCTGAATTAAAATAAAAGATTTGTAGGCAAGTGCTAAACCTTGCTTCCTGCATTGTGACTATTCTAATCTTTGAAGATGAAAGAGGTTCTCTAAACAAAACACATTAGTTTCATAAAATGCTTATGTGCAACACTTTCTTTGTTTATTCTTGAAACCTCAGAACAATTCCTCACAACACCTGTTCAGGAAAAGGTATTAATATAATATTTTGCTTTTAAATTTTTAACAACAGCACAGAATTTTAATGCAGCGTGTTAACACTGAATGGTTTCCTTAAAATATACTACAGGAAAAAAAAAAATACTACAGAGCAAGTGTAAATTCTGCTGCATATTTTTCTTAATGTTTTCAGTTTAAAGCTATTCCACATTTGCTTTATTTGTTCAACTTTATTCTCTGATGATATTAATTGGTTTAAGCACTGTTCCAAGTCATAGAAAGAGGACAATGACTATTCCTTCCAGTGCTAAATTTATTTCATTTATTGGACACAAAAGGAATCTGTGTCATTCTATTGAACAATGTAACATCCAAAAGGAAAAGTAGGTAAATTCCTGTCATGCCATACTTCTAAACGGTTTTCAGGAAGACCAGGAAACTGATCTTCCTTCCACAACTTTTCCGCCCACACCCCTCAAAGGAGGGCCAATTAGTTAGCCAGTTACCTGGAAATGTTCCAATATTTCTCTAAGTGAGTCCAGCCTTGGTTGCGGTTATGAGTGGCGAGGTTATGTTCAATATGGTCTCATGCTCCAGGAGCACGTGATGACATTTAAAGCATTTTATGTCCCTTTAATTGGGTCTTTCTCCTTGCTGAACACTGCATTATTTTTATGCAGACCAAGTTGAGCCCCACCCCAGAACCCCCTCAAAAAAAAAAAGGCTACATTTTCCATATCCCAGAAATTACCTAATGAAAGCAATTGTTAACATTTTTGCGTCTGAATACATCTTACAGTTTTGTATTTCTTACAGGATTTGATTGTGGTTTAGGTCTAGGCTACAAGATTTTCTTTCTCAGTTAAACTGACCTTCTCAAGATGACATCCCATGATGATATACTATGTTACATAGAAATATTTTTACTGACATTACATGATGAAAAATAAATGTTGATTTTTTTTTCTTCTGGTTTAAATACAATATATCTTTAAAATAGATTATTGGCATGTCTGTCTTTTGCATGGCATTGGGCCACATTAAATCAAATTCTAATCCTTTATACTAGCGGATGAGGGGAATAAATCACATTTTAGATGAATCCAATAGAGAACTGGCCAAGAAAACATTCCAACTTTTTTTTTTTGGTCAAAGAATTTAAATTACATAAATGTCCAAACTTCTGTTTACAAAATTATCGTTCCTAGGATCATTTCCATTTTTGTTTTATTTTCTTGCATATTATGAGTTAAACTCTTAGATTATATCTAAAACCATCCATGAGTATAGACCTTTGTTTGTGATAAATGATTTTTAATGGCGTAACTGGAATTTGAGTCATCAAACAGCTCAGTTTTAGCAAGACACATGAGTTCAGTGTTGGCTACTGATCAACATGATTAATTTAATAACAATTCCATCAACAGGCATATGAAAATATTATTGTTTAATAATACTGAACAAGATCATCGCAATAAACATAATTCTCAGCTCCCCAGCTGATTCATTGGAGTTCCAAAACTATGAGAAAAAAAATTGGATGATAACGTAGTATCAGAAATGTTACAACACCACAAAGACAGTAACTATTAACCTCTTCAAATTAATGATTTGAAATCAGGTGGAGAATAAAATGCAAACAGCAAGACTAAAAGACATGCAAGTGGGGGAGGAAGAGAAGAATGAAAGGAGGGAGAACAAGAGCAAAAGAAGAAAAAGATGTAATTTGCCATCTCAGTATTTATCTTTGTATCCATTATGCCCACTTATAAAAGATATATCATCAAAAATCCAGTCCAAATTAGAAGCCTTATTATCATCTTCAAATACACCCCATTTCACACAACCTATTCCTGTCTTCAAGTTCTAACGCTTCTATCCCAGAAAATCTTGTATAACTGCCCTTCATAAACCTTTGTTATCTTATCTTGGATTAAACTCTCATCATCTCTCTTGCAGACTCCTAAGTAATCTCCTCACTTCCAGTCTCTTTCCTTCTAACTCAAATTCTATTCTGTGTCCACAAATGTCACTTAAAAATATGCGGTTTTATCATGGTACTTTCTAGACCAAAATATTTCAATGATTTACCATAACTCTGCCCACTCTCTCCAATTGACTCACATGTTTTAACCACACCACAAAATTTCAGACTTATTTTCTGATCCATCTGACTAGTATGCTTGCCCATATTCTTCTTCTCTTAGCAATATCCATTAATTCCAACGTCAACCATTTGCTGAAAACTTTCTTGAAGTCACCCATAAAAAATCAAATTCTCCTTATTCTATGCCTCAAATCACTTTAATTATTCCACTCAATGTATTTTTTTTTTTTTTTTTGCCATTTAGGAAATGTAATTGGGTCATTGAACAGTGTGAATATATTCCATATTTTTCTGATCACTTTTAGTTATTAAAAAATTCTATCTAGTCTAGTCCAATGTTTCAAATTCATAACTGATTTAATAGCCATCTGTCCTTCTATATGCAGTGTCACCCAGGTTTTCTTCTAAGGGAAATCATGTTAGCTGTTGCCTACTCCTTAACTATCATTGAGCTGCTGGCTATATCCTTCTTGGGGAATTTGTCAAGTCTTCCCCACTGCACAATTCACTGACACGTAATATTGCTCTCTGGTTATTTGATTGTCTCAACTTACTTTTCAGTCATGACAATATGTCCCTAGTTAAAAGTATCTCTTGCCTCCAAAATTTCAAAACCAGCACTTTATAAAGCCATAAGAATATGACACAAAAATTTGGAAAGTAGCCCATTTAATGCTTGTATTAGTGTTTCCTATTAGGAGCCCTGGTGGTGTAGTGGTGAAGAGTTAGGCTTCTAACCAAAAAGTTGGCAGCTGGAATTCACCAGCAGCTCCTAGCAGTTCTACTGTGTCCTGTACGGTTACTAGGAGTTGGAGTTGACTAGATGGCAACAAGTTTGGTTTGTTTGTTTGTTTTACTTTTAAGTCTGCCATAACAAAGCACTAACAGAGATTTATTGTCTCACAGTTATGGATGCTAAACCCAAACCAAACCAAATTCACTGATGTCAAGTTGATTCTAACTCATAGCAGCCCTAAAGGACGGAGTACAACTGTCCCATAGGATTTGCAAGGCTGGAAATCTTTACAGAACCAGACTGGCACATATTTCTCCCACAGAGAGTCTGGTGGGTTCAAACAGCACACCTTTTGGTTAGCAGCTAAGCCCAGCTATGCCACCAGAGCTCCTTTTACTGGTGCTAGAAATCTGCAATGAAGGTGTCAGCAAGGCCCTGCTTTCTCTGAAGGCTTTAAGGACAGGTCCTTCCTCACTTCTTCCTAGCTTCTGGTGGTTACTGGCAAACTTGGGCCTGTAGATGTATCATTCCAATCTTTGCCTCTGTCCTCACACGGCCATCTTCCCCCTGCATCTGTGTCTATGTCTCTTCTCTTTTTATAAGGACACCCATCATTGGATTAGGGTGCACCCTCAATCAGAATGGCCTTATGTAAATTTAATTGATAATATCTTCAATGGCTCTATTTCCAAAAAAAGTCACATTTCACAGGTATCAGGAATAAGGACTTCAACATATCTTTTTAGGAGACACTATTCAATCCATAGTTCTGTAGTGAAAATAACAGTATCTCTTCTACCTCTTTGATCCTAGACCCCCGTATTCTAACTATGGGAAAAATATCAGCGCATGTTGTTTGCTTGTTAACTATTCTGCACTTTGTAAGACAACACCAAAACACTGGAACGCATAGTTTTCCATCTGGATGTTTATTGTTGTGGTTGTTGTTAGGTGCCATAAAGTTGGTTCCAACTCACGGTGAAGCTATGTGTACCAGAAAGAAACATTGGTCAATAGTGTGCCATCTTCACAACAGTAGTTATGCTTCAGCCCATTGTTGCAGCCACTGTGTCAGTTCATCTCATTGAGGCTCTTCCTCTTTTTCACTGACCCTCTACTTTATCAAGTATGATGTCCTTCTCTAAGTACTGGTCCCTCCTAATTACATGTTTGAAGTATGTGAGACAAAATCTCATCAACTTAAATGGGATCTTAAAAGCTAGTCAGCGGCCATCTAAGATGGATCAACTGGTCCCAACCCACCTGGAGCAAAGGAGAATGAAGAATGCCAAAGACACAAGGAAAATATTAGCTCAAGAGACAGAATGGGCCACATAAACCAGAGACTCTTTCAGCCTGAGATCAGAAGAACGAGATGGTGCCCAGCTAACACGAATGACCACCCTGACAGGGAACACAACAGAGAGCCCCTGATGGAGCAGGAGAAAAGTGGGTTGCAGAACACAAATTCTAGTAAAAAGACCAGACTTAATGGCCTGACTGAGACTGAAGGAGCCCCAGAAGACATGACCCCTGGACTCTCTCCTAACCCAGAACTAAAACCATTCCCAAAGCCAACTCTTCAGACAAAGATTAGACTGTACTATAAGACATAAAATAATATTCAGGAAGAGTGTTCTTCTTAGTTCAAGTAGATACATGAGACTCAATGGGCAGCTTTTGTCCAGAGGCAAGATGAGAAGGCAGAAAGGGACAGGAGTTGGTTGAATGGACATGGAAAATCCGGGGTTGAAAGAAGAGAACAACTAGGGTCACATAATAAAGTGTGTATAAATTTTTGTATGAGAAAATAACTTGAGCTGGAAACTTTCACTTAAAGAACAATTAAAAAAAAAAAAAAGAAGTCTCACCCCCTTTGCTTCTTAGGAGCATTCTGGCTGTACTTCTTACAAGAGATTTATTTGTTCTTCTGGCAGTCCATGGTATATTCAATATTCACAGCAAACACCATAATTCAAAGGCATCAATTCTTCTTCTGTCTTCCTTATTCTTTGACCAGGTTTTGCATGTACATGAGGTAATTGAAAATACCATATCTGGATCAGGTGTACCTTAGTCCTCAAGGTGACATCTTTGTTTTTCAACACTTTAAAGAGGTCTTTTGCAGCAGATTTGCCCAATGCAATATGTCATTTGATTTTTTGACTGATGCTTCAATGGCATTGATTGTTGATTGAAATAAAATGAAATTCTTTGACAAATTCAAAATTTTCTCCATTAATCATGATGTTACTTGTTAGTCCGGTTATGAAGATTGTTGTACTCTTTATGTTGAGGTGCAATCCATACAGAAGCCTTTAGTCTTTGATTTTCATCAGTAGGTGCTTCACTTTCAGCAAGCAAAGCCGCGTCATCTGCCTAAGTGGGTCATTAATGAGTCTTCCTCCAATCCTGGTGGCTGAACTCTTCTTCATGTAGTCCAGTTTATCAGATTATTTGCTCAGTGTACATACTGAATAAATATGGTGAAGGATACAACCTTGTGCACATCTTTTCTGATTTTAAACTAGACAGTATCCACTTGTTCTGTTTGAATGACTGCCTCTTGATCTATGTACAGGTTCTGCTTGATCATGATTAAGTTTTCCGGAAGTCCTATTCTTTGCAAATTTATCCATAATTTGTTATGATCCACACAGTTGAAGGTCTTTGCATAGTCAATAAAACACAGGCAAACATCTTCCTAGTGTTCTCTGCTTTCAGCCAGGATCCATCTGACATCAGCAATGATGTCCCTCGTTCCATCTCCTCTTCTGAACTCAGCTTGAATTTCGAATTTCTGGCAGTTCTCTGTGGATGTACGACTACAGCCATTTTCTTGAATTATCTTCAGCAAAATTTTGCTCCCATGTGATATTAATGATATTGTTAAATAACTTAGGTATTCTGTTGGATCATCTTTTTTTTGAATGGGAAAGAGTATGGATCTCTTCCATTCGATTGGCCAGGTAGCTGTCTTTCAAATTTTTTGGCATAGATGAGTGAGCACTTCCAGCATTGCATCAGTTTGTTGATACATCTCAACCGATATTACATCAATTTCTGGAGTCTTGTTTTTTGCCAATGCCTTCACTGCAGCTTGGACTTTTTCCTTCAGATTTTTGTTTCTTGATCATATGGTACCTCCTGAAATGTTTGCATGTCAATCAATTCTTTTTGGTATAGTAACTCTGTGTATTTCTTTCAACTTCTTTTGATGCTTTCTGTACCATTCAGTTTTTTGCCCATAGAATCCTTCATTATTGACACTGGAGGCTTGAATTTTCTCTTCATTTCCTTCAGCTTAAAGAATGCCTAGCATGTTCTTCCCTTTTGGTTTTCTAACTCCAGATCTGTGCACATTTCATTGTAATACTTTTCTTTGCCTTCTCAAGCCACCCTTTGAAATCTTTTGTTTAGCTCTTTAATTTCATCATTTATTCTTTTTGTTTAGTTTTTCTATATTCAAGAGCAAGTTCTAGAATCTCTTCTAACATCCTTTTTGATGTTTTCATTCTTTCCTGTCTTCATAATCATCTTTTGCTTTCTTCATGTATGATGTCCATGATGTCATCCTTCAACATTTCTGGTCTCCGATCATTAGTGTTTGGTGTGACAAATCTATTCTGGACATGGTCTCAGCACTTAGTTTTAAATAAATATTTTCTTTTCCATAAAGCAAATGGCTATTCGGCAATAGAATATGTGGTTTTAAAAAAAGTGTCAGAATGAATCCTGGGGTCACTAAAATATTTCTTTTCTTCTTTTTTTGGAAAAAGGAGTTCCAATGTTGTTTTTGGTTACAAAGAATAAGACAATTAGTATGTTCATGAATGGTATTGCTGGCAGAAACATTAGCAAATCAAATTAAGAATAAGAGTCAACTTCATGGAGAACAAATTATTGTCCTTTTGAAAAACAAGGGTCCAACCCATAACCTCACACCATACAAAAAAACTAACTCAAAGGGGGTTAAAGACTTAAATATAAAACCAAAATCTATAAAGATTTATAGAAGAAGAAATAGGGTCAACACTAGAGGTAATAATACATGGCATTAACAGTATGCAAACTGTAACTAACAATGCACATACTCCAGAAAATAAGATAGATAACTGGGCTTTTCTAAAAATTAAACACTTATACTCATCAAAAGGTTTCACCAAAAGAGTAAAAAGAGAACGTACAGACTGGGAAAAAAAATTTGGCTTTGACAAATCCGACAAAGTTCTAATCTCTGAAATCTGCAGAAAAATCCAACATCTCTACAACAAAAGGACAAATAATCCAACTAAAAAATGGGCAAAGAAAATGAACAGGCACTTCACCAAAGAAGACATTCAAGCAGCTAACAGACACATGAGGAAATGCTTGCAACCACTAGCCATTAGAGAAATACAAATCAAAACCACAATAAAATACCATCTCACCACGGCATTACTGGCAAAAATCAAAAACAACAAATGTTGAAAAGGCCATGGGGAGATTGGAACTCTTATGCACTGCTAGTGGGAATGAAAAATGGTACAACCAATTTGGAAAACATCATGGCACTTCCTTAGAAAGCTAGAAATAGAAATACCATATAATCCAGTCTTCCCACTCCTCGGAATATATCCTAAAGAAATGATGGCTGTCACACAAATAGACATGTGCACATCCACGTTCATTGCAGCATTGTTCACAATAGCAAAAAGATGGAAACAACCTAGGTGCCCATCAACAGATGAATGAATAAACGAACTAAGGTGCATACACACAATGGAGTACTATACAATGTTAAAGAACAATGATTAATCTGAGAAGCATCTCACAACATGGATGAATCTGGAGGGCATTATGCTGAGTGAAATAAGTCAATCACAAAAGGACATATACTGTATGAGACCACTACTATAAAAACTCATGAAAAAGTTTACTCACAAAAAGAAACAATCTTTGATGTTTACAAGGGAGGGGAGTGGTGGAGATGGAAAAACACTAAATAGACAACAGATAAGTGGTAACTTTGGTGAAGGGTAAGGCACTACACAATACTGGGAAAGCCAGCACAATTTGTCCAAAAAAGAAAAAAAAAAAATGAAATGCAAGTGTCCAACATAACTGACTTCTCCCAAGTGCCTTGCTGGTCCCTCCAAAATGTGTTGCTATCTCTGGAGTTCTGTGTATGCCCCTGCTCTCAGCAGGTTATGCACTCAATTGCAGTATCTAGAATACCTCTGTGGAGAGGAGTCTTATGATCATAAGCCTGTCTCTGATCTGGTCACCAGGGAACTTTGTTCATGGGCACATAGAATAAAAACTGAGTTGAGTGCAGGAAGAAATAGCCTGAGAAAAACGTGATTACTGAGAGATTCCTCTGCAGAGGGAGCCAACTACTGACTATTTACACAGGACAAAAAAGATTTCAAATTTGAGACCCATTTATGTATTTTTTAATCAAAACTTTTTCTTGTTTATTTCTTCCAAATACCTGACAATCAGGCCCAAACAAGCTACTTCTCATGAATTTAGTTGAAGCCACACTCTACACATTGCTCCTTCCAAACACAGTGCAAAAATCTGGACCTCTCCAAGTTTTGTCCTCTGTGAGGATTTCTTTATTGCACTATCCATCAGAGCCAATCACGAATTGTATTTCTAGAGTGGTTCACTCTGGCTGGTGTCAGATTATCACACAGAGTTATCTACAACTAAATTTTTAATCTTATCATCTTCAAATCAGTAGACATAGGGTACCCCCCTAAAATTATAGATATAAGCTGAGGAAGAGGTGACAAAGCAGCAGTAGTTGACACATGAGGAGAGGCAACTGTTCATCTGACTTTCTTATACCTGTAGTATCACTTTGAGTTCTGATATATAGCTCTCCCAGGCTTGCTTGACATCATGGTTTTGTAGATTAAGAAACACAGTCTGTGAGCGACAGTTCAGGTCACTTGGAGTCTCACAAATGGACTTAGAGTACATACCAGAGGCAAGATCTACTTCTCAAAATAGCATAGCATTTACCATAAAAGACATAGCTTTGCTAAAACATATGGGTTTGAGACTTGTGACCAGTTCTTTTCAGCACCTCAATTTGCCATAGATATATCAAACACTATTATGTCTGTTGTTTCATAAAAGCAAGTGGCAGAACCACTTACATTGCAGCCTGAAAAACTGAAGGTCTTCTTTTGTGTTGGGCTTTGTGCCCAATTACTAGTTGTTGTTTTTGTTGTTGTTAGGTGCCATCGAGTCAGTTCCAGCTCATAGCAACCCTATGTACAATAAAATGAAACACTGCCCGATCCTGAGCCATCCTCACAATGGTTGTTATGATTGAGCCCATTGTTGTAGCCAATGTGCCAATCCATCTCACTGAGGTTCTTTCTGTTTTTCGCCGACCCTCTATTGTACCAAACATGATGTCCTTTTCCAGGAACTTGTCCCTCCTGGTAACATGTCCAAAGTATGTGTGAAGTGTCTCCATCCTTGCTTCTAAGTAGCATTCTGGCTGTACTTCTTCCAATAAAGATTTGTTCATTCTCCTAACAGTCCATGGTATACTCAATATTATTCACCAATACCATAATTCAAAGTCATCAGTCCTTCTTCAGTCTTCTTTATTCATTGTCCAGGTTTCACATGCATATGAGGCAATTGAAAACCTCATGGCTTGGGTCAGATGAACTTTAGTCCTTAAAGTGATATCTTTGCTTTTTAATCCTTTAAAGAAGTCTTTTGCAGCAGATTTGCCCAGTGCTGTATGTTGTTTGATTTCTTAACTGTTGCTTCCATGAGGATTGAATGTGGGTAAGTAAATGAAATCCTTGACAACTTCAATCTTTTCTCCATTTATTGTGATCTTGTTTATTGATCTAGTTATGGGGATTTTTGTTTTCTTTATGTTGAGGTATAATCCATACTGAAGGCTGTAGTCTTTGATCTTCATCAGTAAGTGCTTCAACCAAGGTTGTGTCATCTGCATAAAGCAGGTTGTTAATGAGTCTTCCTCCAATCCTGATGCTGTGTTCTTCTTTATATAGTCTGGCTTCTTGGATTATTTGCTCTGCATACAAATTGAATAAGTATGAGGAAAGAACACAACCTTGACGTACACATTTCCTGACTTTAAACCAAGAAGTATCCCTTTGTTTTGTTCTAAAGACTGCCTCTTGGTCTATGTACAGGTTCCTCATGAGCACAATTAAGTGTTCTGGAATTTCCATTCTTCGAATAATGTGTTATGCTCAACCTGCATAAAAAAAAAAAAAATTTTTTTTTTCCCATAGGAATCCAGAAAATGTACCTCTTAACTTTCTAGGCTTTAGAGAAAAGCATGCTGGAAGGGAATTGGGAACGGTGCTTAGTGAATCAGCCTACAGAATCTGCCACACAGGTAAGCGATTATTTATTTATATATCAGCCTTGTTTAGTAATCAGTTAACCTGGAATCAATCTTTGTATCCTGAGGCCATCTATTTGATCTGGCCATACATTTTTTAAACAAACAAATAAATTATGAGACATATTTTGCCTAATTTATCAAGTTTTTTGACTGATGAGATTACACATACCTACAAGGAAAAGGAAATTAGTGTAAACGTTAGAATCTCCATTTGGACACATCTGAGGCCATAAGAATGAGTCATTTAGCCTAGGTCATTGAAAGTTAAGGAAGTTAACAGAACCTGGCCTGGTATTCAGGCCTTGTGACTTCTTACTTAGTGCCTTTCTCACATGCATAAAAAAACAAAACCAAACCCATTGCTGTTGAGTCGATTCTGACTCATAGTGACCCTATAGGACAGAATAGAACAACCCCATATGGTTTCCAAGGAGCAGCTGGTGGATTCAAACTGCTAACCTTCCTGTTAGCTGCTGAGCTTTAACCACTGTGGCACCAGGGCTCCAAGGACAAGGAAACATTGTAATCCACAAGGAAATATTCCCCTAACCATAGCCTGGCTTGCCTGTGTGTAAATACATCAATTGGATAGGAAGAAATGCGGTTGAGTCAAGGGAGATTAAAAATAGCCAATGGCAGAACTTCTAACTGGATTGTTTTACATAGGGATGAAAACGCATAGAATATGTTATTTTCCTTAAATGTTTTATTTGTTGTACTTTTATACGTAGAAATTAGAAAACATTCCAAAAATCTAATGCCAGTTTGTGCTCTTTCACTGAATTCAAATAGTCCACTTTTATTGAACATTTTACTAAGCTGAGATAAATCAGAGAGATTATCTCAAAGCATTCAGCTCATTGTGTAAAACACCAGAGAGACCTTTAAAAGGATTGTAAAGACTCTCAAACAAAATAGTTCTCACAGAGAATGTGTAAAAAGACATAGGACACAGTTAAAAAGCTGAAAGCAGGATCCATTTCCACAGCTACCATTTAAATCCAGGCTTTTGTTACCTCTGTCTGGAGTTTTTTAACAGCCTCCTAAATGGTCTCTCTTTTAAAGTCTTTCCCCTCCAATTCTACCTGAAAATACTGCTTCCAGATTATTCTTGAAGAAATGATCATGCCATCCTACTGTGTAGGCAAGGTGATGAACAAAACGCCAAGAAAACTTGGCTTTTGAGTTTCCATTCTGCGACCCAAACACTGGTCTTGAGCAAAATATCCCTTTGCTGAGTATCCTTTTCTGAGTCTCTCACTCACTCTTTCTTAACCAATAAAACTATTACATAATCCCTGTCTAATATATGACTCTTATAACAACCAAATGAAATAGTTAATGTGAAAAAAATCTTGAAACTTTTTAGAATCCTACAAAATAGAAAGTTGCAAAATATTTTGAGCCTATCAACCCGACAATCTCAGTTCAAAGTCAACAGACAGGCAATAAAATTTTATTTGCAACCTATGTTCTTATTTATTTTTGGTCAATGTACAGTCTCCAAAATTACAATTAAATTTGTTTACTTTTAAGTTAAACAATATTTTTTAGTTCACGGACAAATTCCCCAGGTTGTTTGTCTATTAAAGTCATTGTACAAGTTTTATCTTTAGAATTTTGATGTCCTTGTTTCTTTTTTGTTTTCTTATCCTCCCAAATACGCACTGTACACACATTCTCACACAGACATACACACACACTCGTACTCACAACCAACATGTTAATCACGTAAAATAATTAGAAGGTTTCAAGGACAATGACAAAAAGCTATTTTCAAATGTCATTTCAAAAGAGGGCTTGTTGACGGTTATGTAACAGAATGACATTTAAACAGCCCAAGAAGTTTCAAAGGGTGAACATGACCACACTCTTAGAACTCACCCACCAGAGAAGTAGTCTCCTACGAAATAAGGATGCTTCTAATGCCGTGTTATCAGTGGCTTTATTTTTATTCCTCTCTCTTTACTCTTCCGTGAAGAGCACAAGCCGCACTGACATATTCTGCAATTAGGCATACTCTTTTAGACACATATGTTAAGTGGCTAATTATTTTCATGTGAACCAAAGGGCATCAGTATCCTTACTTTTCCCCATCCCCACTCCCACACAGGACAAAAACAAGTTAAGAAAACAATGGTAAGATTAGCATTTCTGGAGTCTTCCTATTTTCTTTTTCAGTTGTCTCAGCCTAATGTATCTATACATAATTGTGGTAAATATGTACATAACAAAATATTTACCATTTCAATATTCTTCACACAATATAATTCAATTCTTTAACTTGTGTTCATTGCGTCCAATCATCAACCTTTTTGGTTCCTGAAAAATAATAGCTCAAAATAAATGGCCTGCTTTAATAATGTGACCTCACTTTTACAATATACTGCTGTTCCCATCTTTTCATAGTTTTCCTTTATTATGATTTTATTATTTTAGAATTTAATTAAATTTGTATTAAATATTTCATGCATAAAAAGACTAAACAGTATGTGTGTATATATAGTTTAAATTATAATATTAATTTAATAATAATATTAATACATTAAACTATAATATTAATAAACACCTAGATAGGCCACCGAAACCAAGGCTCAAATGTAGAACTTTATAATTCCTTACAAGCCTTCTGGGTGGATCTCCTTAATGGTATCCTTCTCCCTCAGAGAGACCCACTATTTAGAATTTTGTATTAAGCCTGCCCTTGCCTGAACTTATAATTTTACAACTTACATATCTATAGAAAAGATACTGCTATGCTAACAGTTTTTAAACTCTGTGTATGTATACTCGGTGTATGCAGTCTTCTCTGACTTACTTCTATGTTAAAAACTGTTTTTCTCATTTATTGATATAACAGTATATAGCTCTAATATAATTTTTTCTCTGCTGTATAGTATTTAATTGCATGAATATACCACAATCTGCTGGCTTATTCAGCTATAGAAAGATATTTGAGGGATTTCAGCTTTTACTTTTTTCTGAATTTGCTGCTATGAATCCTTTTGCAAAGTTCTCTTCTTTCAAATATACAAGAGATTCCTAGAGCATGTATCTAAGCACAGAATTGTTGCATCATGAGGTACATGCATCTTTAGTTTTACTAGGGACCGCCATTGTATAAGGTCTCTGGATGGTGCAAATGGTCTGTGCTAGCCTAGGAACCTGAAGGTTGGCAGTATGAACCCACCCAGTGGCTCTGCGGAAGGAAGGCCAGGCTATCTGCTTCTATAAAGATTACAGCCAAGAAAACCCTATGGAGCATTCTTCTTTGGAACACGTGGGATCGCAATGAGTCAGAATCGATTTGACAGCATTGGGTTTGGTTTTGGAATTTGGCAATTGTGTAAGCCTACTTTATATCATATCCTTAAAACCTTGTCTATTCATCACAGATCAAGTTCCATGAGACATGGCAGAAGCCACTGGGGGACAGCTGACTTTGACACCTTCAAATTACCAAGTTGCCCTCTTAATTTTATTTGGGCCTGTTGATTTAGTTTCATTTTGGCCAATGTAACTGTGCATTGTTTAAAAGTATGTGTATTTGTCCAGTATGTTACATGGATAAATAAACTCTTAGTTTTATGCTTAAAAATAAAATCACTCCTTTTCTACCAGATTCTATCTCTAATTCTCACTTTCTTTTTTAATTAGTTCATATAGTTTACATTACTCTTTTATGGAAGTTGTAGATTTTCTACAGTTCTTTCTTAATTCTAGAGGACGACTGTCAAAGAATATGTGGTAACAATTGCCCAGTGACAGAGCATCATTAAAAACAAATATAGAGAGTATCAGAGAGAGTCAAATCTGGGGTCAGAAAGGACACAATGATTTGAACAGAGAAAGTTGATTATAAAGAAATATTAACTGTAGCAAGGCACTGGAGTAATGAGGGTCTGGCTATGAAAAGGAAACAGAACTATACAGAATACTGGAAGAGCAGATATAAGGATTAGCTACTTACCCTGGAGGTTTCAGGGAGTACCCAAGGAAGAGCTCCCCACTCCTATAACTCCAGGTCTTGTTGGAAAGTGCACAACCAGAGTCCTTGAATGGCAGAGAAGTTGCTATGGTGCCATGCTGGCAGAACTCACTGGAAAATTGCCTTTGAGAATTTACCAAATATCTGCTCTCTGTTGTACTATGATAGCTTGTGTGTTACTATGATGCTGGCTGCTATGCCATCAGTATTCCAGTTGTCAGCAGTGTTCCCCATAGTGGACAGGTTTCAGTGGAGTTCCAAACTAAGACAGGCTAGGAAGAAAGGCATAGAGACCTACTTCCAAGATTACCACTGAGAGCCCTATGGTTCTCAATATATCAGAATATTGTCTGATATAGTGCTGGAAAATGAGCCCCCAAGGTAGGAAGTCACTCAAAATACACGGTGGCTACAAAAATGGACGCAGGCATACCAATTATCATAAGAATAATGCAGGAGCAGGTAGTTGTATATGGAGTCGTCATGAGTTGGAGCTGACTCAATGACAACTAACAACAACATGGTGCTAGTAAATCTGCTCATGGGGGGGTGTCTTGCTTGAGGCACTCTGGTACAAACTACCTGAACAGACTACAGCAGGTAGGCATTTGCCATTGGATGCTGCCACCCGCTCTCCTGGTGCTAAATAAGCCTCCCATGGTGCGTAGAGTGGAAGCTGTGCACACTTCAAGAGAGAGAAAAAGGAGCCTGCCATAGAAGCACACTGGAAACCAGAAGGAAAAACCCTTCTTCCTGTAATGTCTCTCTCTAAAAAAAAAAAAAAATGTCTCTCTCTAGTGTCCCCTAATTACAAAGCTACCTGGCCAAGAAAATATTTAAAGGGGCCAGAACCATTTTTATAGAATCAAAACTAAACCAAACCAAACCAATTATTGTAGATTTGATTTCAGCTAATGGCAACCCTGTGTGTTTCAGAGTAGAACTGCACTCCATGGGGTTTTAGGGACTGTGGTTTGTTGGAAGTAAATCACCAGGCCTTTCTTCACAGGTGCCTCTGAGTGGATTCTAACCTCTCTTCCCAGGCACCTCTGGGTGAATTCCAACCGCCTAAAGACTTCATTATCATAGAATAAACAGCTACATTACTGACATGGTCACATAGGAAAATTATTTCAGCCTCCTTTTCCTTCTTTAGTAGCACTAACACATTTAAATTTCCAGAAATTCAATCTTTTTTCCTCAAGAAATAAAATCAGTTTAAATAAAACTTAGATTGGCACTAGCCAACTATATTATACTTCCATTTTAAAAACTCAAAAATCTGAGGTACAGAGTATCTTCATTAGAGCTGAGTTGGTGACAGAATTTGGTTAAAAGCTTTGAGCTTTGCATGTATTTATCTTTTCTTAGCGTAAATATAAGTGTTGTAAAACATAGGGTAAAAATAGTTTTCTCATAAATGGGAAGGAGCTAAAGTAGAGCCAAACCTGTGTACAAAACCACACAAGTCATCCAAACTGAAGTAGAATTTCCTCTCCATAATCCTTTACTGATAGGTTTATATATAAGTTTATTAGGTTTATCAATCTTCTGTAACATACTTACATGTTATAAAACATCTGGTAAGGAAAAACAGAACACAGCATTTGGCTTAATGCTGGTGTAGTCAGGATATATATTTCTTATTATATTAATAACACACATTTCTACAATACAATAAGTAAAAATGTTTCCTCTTAAAAGCAAAGTATTCCCTTCTTGGACATAAATTACCCGTGCTAGGGTCATCATGGGGCTCCTGAGAATAGGTAATTCACTTCAAATGAATGAATCCTCAACTGAAGTGAAAGTGCTTCTACTGGCAAATTGTAAGCTGCCACTCAACTTTCTGCCTTAGTTTCCTTTTTTAAAAAGTGGGGCTAATATCAAAGTGGGGCTAACTAGAAGGTTGGGAATATATTGAAAGAGATTTAAATCTCCTTAAGTGGTAAATCCTATATAATGTTTAATTCTAGGCGCTTTAGGGATAGATTTTTTTCCTCATCTGTTTTATATTCCATCTAGCTTCTCAGCATGGTCTGAAATATACCTACATTCTAAATGAAAATGCTTGCAGTGTTTCAGCACTTTTAGTAATATGAGTGTCTCTTGAGTTGAATGAGAAGTATTCTGGGATTGTAGGGATTTTTCTCCCCTACTACAAACAGACTATAACTGTTGGGGGTCTTCTGGTTAGAGTGAGCAATTATTGACTTTTTTACTTGTGTAGCACTTATAAAACTGAATATTTTACAGCCATCCAAGTGCTTTGTTTAGTCACTTTTGTGTTAGCTATTTTGAACTGGAGCTTTAACATTAAGGTTTTTTTTTTTTTTTATATTCTTTAGTAAAAAGATTTGTATGCATACCTCCTACATAATACTTGAAAAATATACACTTCATTGACCTATTATTCGGTGTTTTATGATTCCTTAGACACCTTTTAATGTTATTTTATTTTGAATTCTGGCTTAAGTTCCGAGATCTTTGTAAGTGAAACCATGATTACTGACTAGTATGAGCAATGCAGTAGGGAAAATGAGCCCCACCCTCCAGGCCAGCCTGGCCACTTAGTTCTAACCTCCTATCTCCCCTTTTCTGATCTCCCTTTGAAAGATGCAGTTAGTCATGTCAGATCATATTTGAATAGGTGGAGGTTGATACTGTTTTCCATCTGTTTCCCTTCTTCCTTGTTACCGCTTATTGCATCTAAACAGGTTATCTTTCCCCTCTGATCCACTATAAAACAACCTCAGTCTCTCAGAAAGATTTAGTGGCTTCCTAAGGACAATTCCGGATCTAGACAATGAGGAAACCACTTTGAACAGCACGTCTTCATAAATACTTCAAATAGAAAATACTTGGAATAGAACAGCATCTTCATAAACCTTTAGCTCTTTCCCCAGTTTCTGTCTCCTTTTTTCATCTCTCTCCTCACACTCTTTCCCTCTGTATGTCCCCCTCTCTATAATATATAATAAGGAATACAGTTGTACACTGATGGATCTTCTTAGTGCAGAAAGGCGATGGGGGAAGAAGCTACCAATTACAAAATGCTTAACATGTCTCATTTAACCAAAAGGCTAAAATTGATAGCAATCAACTGAGTAAGGTATGGCATATGGACCTTTGAGGCAGATGAAACTGAGGAGAACCCCAGCTCAGATGCTTATTAACTGTATCATCTCACACAAATATACTTAAAATTTACATGCCTCATTTTTCTTCTCAGTGAAATGGAGATAATAAACTCTACCTTGAATAACTGTTTTTTCTCAGAAGCTTCTTCTATACAGCCTTAAAATGTAGATTTTCTTCAGACAAGACAATCTACACCCTCTTGTCTTCCCACCATATACTTGACTGAGGGGTATTATTACCCACATGATTTCAATTCCTTCTTTATGCCAATAATTCCACAATGTATATCTCCAGCCCAGACTTCTCTGGACCTCAGATCCATAATCCCATCAGCCTAGTCCACATCTCCTAAAAGTATTAATTGTACCTCCATCTTATCATTTTAAAATCAAACTCTTTATCTCTATACTGTACCCCGAACCAATTCTCTTCAACTATTCTTTCTTTTACTTAAAAGGAGATCCGTCCAATCACCTAATCCAAAAACACCTTAGTCATCCATGGCATCTCTGCCTTCTAACTGTCTCTTAAATCTATCCAGCTGTCTCTGTATTCATTGTCGCCAACTGAATCCAGAAAACATCACTCTGGGCCTCTCTGATGTTGTTGTATACTGTCCAATTGATTATGACCCATAATGATCCTGCAGGTCACAGTAGAACTGTCCTGTAGGGTTTGCTAGGCTGAAATATTTAAGGGAGCATGTCGCCAAGTCTTTCCTCCAGAGAGTGGCTGGTGGGTTCCAACCTCCAACCTTTCGGGTAGCAGCCGAGGGCTTAAGTATTGCACCACCAGGGCTCCTACTGAGCCTCTCTAAATGATGTAATAGGTACCTGACTGCCTTTCCTACCACAGCCCAGTGATCCATTTAATAAAAAAAAAAAAAAAAAAATTTTTTTTTTTTTTTTTAATGGGCAGGGTAATCTTTTAAACTGTAAATTAATCATATTATATTCTATCTTAAAGCCCAATTATAATACAGCTAACATATATTGAGTGTTTACTATGTTCTAGGCCCTGCTCTGGAGCTCTGGGGACACAATGGTTAAGCATGCATGCCACTGACAAATGAAGGACATTCTGGCATGCATCTTTGTTGTTTCACTTTCTTCAGAGCGGTTAATGTAAGTGAAAATATCAATCAACATACATATTGGGACTACATTCTTTCATCAGTTGCAATTATAAGTTGCCTACGAATACACTTCATTGTTGTTAATTTCCATTGAGTCGATTCCAACTCATGGTGACCCCATGTGAGCAGAGTAGAACTGTTTCATAAGGTTTTCAAGACTGTGAACTTGCAGAAGCAGATCACCAGGCCTGTCTTCCTAGGTACCTCTGGGTGTGTTTGAACCACCAACCTTTCAGCTAGCCATCAAATGCTTTACCATTTGCACCACCTAGTTCAGCATGAATCAACAAAAGTATTCTGTGAGAATAAATTGATTTTATGAGTTTACTTTTAATATTATCTGTGCTTTAAATGCTATACATCCGTTATACTAATAGATTTAATAAATATGTATATACACACTGTATCTCTCTCTCTCTTCCCCCACCCCCGACCCCCAGAGATCAGGTTGTTACACACTTACCAATTCATAAACACATTACTGGTTACACTCTCCTCATGACCTTTTATTTTAACCTTACTGGTCTCCCTTTTAAGGACCCCTGGTGGCTAAGTGGTTAAAGTGTTGAGCTGTTAACCAAAAGGTAGGTGGTAGCCTTGGAAATCCAATAGGGTTGCTATGAGTAGGAATCAACGCAATGGCAGTGAGTTTGATTTTCCTTTTACGAGGAGCCCTGGTGGTATAGTGGTTAAGCTTGCACCTGCTAACTGGAAGGGCAGTGGTTCAAAGTCACCAGCTGCTCCATGGAGAAAGATGTGACAGTCTGAGGTAGTTGGCTTCCATAAAGATTTACAGTTTTCAAAACCCTATGGGGCAGTTATAATCTATCATATGGGATGATTATGAGTCAGAATCCACTGGACAGCAACATGTTTTGCTTTGTCTTGGTCTTCCTTTTGGCTCTTCAATGTACCTTATTCTTTTCCATTTTAAGGCTTTTTATGCTGTTTCTGGTTCCTGTAATACTAGTTCTTCCCTCTGTTTCATCCTTAACTCCTAATATCCTTAATGTCTCAAGTCAAATGTTACTTTTTCAGAGAAGTCTATACTAATCCACAGGTCAAATCATATCTTTCTGTTAAATATACCGATAGCTCCCTGCCTTCACAGCACTTAAAAGTCTCTAATTATATACTCAATTATATGAGTGTTTCACTGATGATTCCTCTCCTACTATTCTATAATTTCCATGAGCACATCAAGCCTATCAATATATATTCAGTAAAAATTTTTATTATGGCTGTTGTTTGAGTTTAAAAGTATACATACATAGTTTTTTAATATATAGTTGTATATATATATACAGTTATTGGAAACCTTTGTGGTGTAGTGGTTAAGTGCTACAGCTGCGAACCAAAGGGTTGGCAGATCGAATCTGCCAGGTACTCCTTGGAAACACTATGAGGCAGTTCTACCCTGTCCTATAGGGTTGTTTTTTTTTTTGGGGGGAGGTGTGTGTGTGTATATATATATATATATACCTAGGCATTAGTGAGCTGAAATGGACTAGTATTGGTCGTTTTGAATTGGACAATCATATGGTCTAGTTTGCCAGGAATAACAACTCAGTGAAGAATGGAATTGAATTCATTGTCAAAAAGAGCATTTCAAGATCTACCCTGAAGTACAAAGCTGTCAGTGATAGAATACTATGCCCACGCCTTCGAGAAGAACAGTTAATACGACTACTATTCAAATTTACACACCTACTACTAAGGGCAAAGATGAAAAAATTGAGGGTTTTTACCAACTTCTGCAGTCTGAAATTGAACAAGCATGCAATCAAGATGCATTGATAATTACTGGTGATTGGAATGTGAAAGTTAGAAACAAAGAGGAAAAATCAGTAGTCAGAAAATACAGCCTTGGAAAGAGAAATGATGCCAGAGATAGCGTGATTGAATTCTCCAAGACCAATGACTTCTTTATTGCAAACACCTTTTTTCACCAACATAAATAGTGACTATATGCATGGACCTCACCAGATGGAATACACGGGAATTAAATTGACTACTTCTGTGGAAAGAGAGGATCAAAAAGTTCAATAACATCAGTCAGAACAAGGCCAGGGGCCAAGTGCAGATCAGACTATCAATTACTCATATCTAAGGTCAAGTCGAAGCTGAAGAAAATAGGAACAAGTCCACAAGAGCCAAAGTATGAACTAGAGTCTATCCCATCTGAATTTAGAGACCATCTCAAGAACAAATTTGATGTGTTGAACACTAATGGCCAAAGACCAGACAAGTTGTGGAATGACATCAATGATATCATACATGAAGAAAGCAAAAGGTCATTAAAAAGACAGGAGAGAAAGAAAAGGCCTAACTGGATATCAGAAGAGACTGTGAAACTTCCTTTTGAACATTGTTTAGCTAAAGCAAAAGGAAAAAATGATGAAGTAAAAGAGCTGAACAGAAGATTTCAGAAGGCTACTCGAGAAGGCAAAGTCAAGGACTATGATGACATGTGCAAAGAGCTGGAGATAGAAAGCCAAAAAGGAAGAACACGCTCAGCACTTCTTAAGCTGAAAGAACTGAAGAAAAAATTCAAGCCTCAAGTTGCAATACGGAAGGATTCTATGGCAAAAATATTAAACGACTCAGGAAGCACCAAAAGAAGATGGAAGGAATATACAGAGTCACTATACCAAAAAGAACTGGTCAACATTCAGTTGTTTCAGGAGGTAACATATGATCAGGAACCCATGGTACTGGTGGAAGAAATCGAAGCTGCATTGAAGGTATTGGCGAAAAACAAGGCTCCAGGAATTGACGGAATACCAATTGAGATGTTTCAACAAATGACTGCAGCCCTGGAAAAGCTCACTCATCTATGCCAAGAAATTTGGAAGACAGCTAGCTACCTGGTCAACTAACTGGAAGAGATACTTATGCCTATTCCCAAGAAAGGGGGTCTGACCGAGTGTGGAAATTATTGAACAATATCATTAATATCACATGGAGCAAAATTTTGCTGAAGGTCATTCAAAAGCAGCTGCAGCAGTATATCGAAAGGGACCTGCCAGAAATTCAAGCTGGATTTAGAAGAGGACGTGGAACCAGGAATATCATTGCTGATGTCAGATGGATTCTGGCTGAAAGCAGAGAATACCAGAAAGATGTTTACCTGTGTTTTATTAACTATGCAAAGGCATTGGACTGTGTGGATCATAACATATTATGGATAACATTGCAAAGAATGGAAATTGCTGAACACTTAATTGTGCTCATGAGGAATTTTCACATGGATCAAGAGGCAGTCTTTAGAACAGAACAAGGGGATATCGCATGGTTTAAAGTCAGGAAAGGTGAGTATCAGGGTTGTGTCCTTTCACCATACCTATTCAATCTGTATGCCAAGCAAATAATCTGAGATACTGGACTATATGAAGAAAAGCGGGGCATCAGGGTAGGAGGAAGACTCATTTACAACTTGTGTTATGCAGATGACACAACCTTCCTTACTGAAAGTGAAGAGGACATGAAGCACTTACTGATGAAGATGAAGGACCATAGCCTTCAGTATGGATTACATCAACATAAAGAAAACAAAAATCCTCACAACTGGCACAATAAACAACATCATGATAAATGAAGGAAAGATTGAGGTTGTCAAGGATTTCATTTTACTTGGATCCGTAATCAACACCCATGGAAGCAGCAGTCAGGAAATCAAAACACACATTGCATGGGGAAAATTGGCTGCAATAGACCCCTTTAAAGTGTTAAAAAGAAAAGATGTCCCCTTGAGGATAAAGGTGCGCCTGACCCAAACCATAGTGTTTTCAATTGCCTCTTATGCGTGTGAAAGCTGGACAATAAGTAAGGAAGATTGAAGAAGAATTGACACCTTTGAATTGTGGCTTTGGCAAAGAATATCGAATATATCGTGGACTGCCAAAAGAATGAACAAATCTGTCTTGGAGGAAGTACAACAAGAATGCTCCTTAGAAGCAAGGATGGAGAGACTATGTCTCACATACTTTGGACATGTTATTAGGAGGAATCAGTCCCTGGAGAAGGATATCATGCTTGGTAAAGCAGAGGGTCAGTGAAAAAGAGGAAGACCCTCAACGAGGTGGACTGACACAGTGGCTGCAACAATGGGCTCAAGCATAGCAACAACTGTGAGGATGGTGCAGGACAGGGCAGTGTTTCTTCCTGTTGTGCATAGGGTCTCTATGAATCAGAACTGACTCCATGGCACCTGAGAATAACAACAACATATATTTTCAAGAGTTCCTAAGTTGGTTTCAGACATTTATACAAAGTGTAAAATATCCATTTCTTAAGAAGCTATTTTAAATTTTCCTGTAAAAACGTGATGATAATTAAAGATATATAAGGTACTTCTAGCATTTTGACAAAGTTCGTCATTAGTTACAAAAAAGTATTCCAGGGTAAATGCATTATTTTCAAAAGGCTAGATGTGGAATCAGATCAAATATTGTTATCTATATATAAAAGTAGACTTATTGTTTTCCTCTAGGATTCAACAACAAACTTGGAAGTTGTCAATAAGCTATGCTTCCCTTTTTTTGGAAACACTTCCAACACTTTGATTTGATAATCCAGTATTATTTAAATTGTTCACTCTTGGAAATACTCCCATCAAAACTAACTCGGAATTAGTGATCATTTGTCATAATCTGCACACAGTGAGAGAGATAAGACTGCAGGGAATTGAAAATAAATACCGAATGATTTCAGGAAAGGCCTGCTGATGGAAAAGGATTTCTATTAGTTTCTAAATGCAGAAAGGTAACCATTATAATTGCTAACCTTCAGTAAGTAAAGAGAAAAATAATAAAAATAAACAGATGACAACAAAGCAGGTGGTATGAACATCTTACTTATTGCCAGAAAACGTTAACAGGCTGAAACGATACCACGATTCAGGGTTGATTAACATTTAGATTTTGTAGGTCTTAAACTTCCATCTGATCCCAAACTGGGGTCATTCTGAACTTTGATTACTTAGAAATCCACTCAGCTTCAAGTAATAGAAAACTTGAACCACAGTCTTAGAAAAATATTTCTTTTTCCCTCATAACAAAATTTCTCGAGGAAGACAGATGCTTGTCTTGGGTCCGCTGCTCAGCATTGCCATCAGAAACCCAGGCACTCTTTACTCTTCTGCTCTTCACCCTTAATGTGTTGGCCTCTCATCCTCATATGTGGTATTTCATGGTCACAGTGGGATCAATCACAAACCTCCGTTGTCTGGCCTTGTGTCAAACATGACAGTATGTAAAAAAATGGGGTATCTAATATTTCCAGGGCAAGTAGGAGTTTAGTATTTCCTATTAGTCATGATGGAAACCCTGGTGGCGTAGTGGTTAAAAGTTTGGCTGCTAACCAAAAGGTCAGCAGTTTGAATCCACCAAGCGCTCCTTGGAAACCCCATGGGGTCTTTCTGCTCTCTCCTATAGGGTCTGTATGAGTTGGAATTTTCTTGACAGCAGTGGGTTTTGCTTTATTAGTCACGATGGCAATGTTTATAGCATCTGTGAAAGTGTCTTTTATAGAAAATGGAAAAATAAATGAGTATCTTCCATGTGATACCGGTTGGTTTAAACTACACAGTAAAAAGTTCCAGTAAATCACCATTCTTAGCTACAGTGTCAATGTTTTAATTCTGGCCTGGATCTCCTGAGTCGTCAGACCCAGCCCTCTTGCTTTATAGATCAGAAAACTGGGATGCAGACAACTTAAATGATTTTCTCAAGATCATGCATGCTACAAAGTTGTGGGTAAACAGCAGGCATAGATTCTTAGCAGGAACTTTTTTTTTTTTAGGTACTCGCAGAGATTCCGTACACAGACACATAAAAAGAATCACAGTCTAATGGCTTGATTGGAAAGTCTCCAGCACAATATAATGGTACTGAGATCTGTGATGGAAACATTTTCAGAATTTCTTTTTATACTCTTCCAGATTCTGAGACTACATTTAAACGTTCTGTGTTAAATAATTGATTCCCAGTCTTGGCAGGTGGATTTAAGTGCAGTAACACAAAACTAATTGGGAGACATTTAGCATTCAACAGCCTCATTATTATTTGCCTTTCAATTATTTTATTTTTTTTAGGTTGATCAGTACTTCAAATTTTACCTTTGGGAAGACTGTCTAAAAAGGACCAGAAAATTAAACAACTATATTTAAATGGAATATTTGTCTAGGAATTCATGTGTAATTGTGCCATACCAGTGCAGGGAATAACATAAACAAATTATTTAGAAAAATAGGTGTTGAATCTACAAGAAATATGAGAGTATATAGACTAATTGGCAGCCTATTGCCTCAGAGTGTGGGGGATGATTGGTATACTACAATGTGATCGATTCTGCTTGGAAAACACATCTACCCTAGATTAAAGCAACTGTCATGAATTGAATTATGTCCCCCAAAAAACGTGTGTATCAACTTGGTTAGGCCATGATTCCCAGTATTCTGTGGTGGTCCTCTGTTTTGTGATTGTAATTTTATGTTAAAAGGATTAAGGTGGGATTGTAACACCACCCTTACTCAGGTCACCTCCCTTATCCAGGGTAAAGGGAGTTTCCCTGGGGTGTGGGCTGCAGCACCTTTTATCTCTCAAGAGATAAAAGAAAAGGGAAGCAAGCAGAGAGTTGGGGATCTCATATCACCAAGAACGCAGCACCAGGAGCAGAGTGCGTCCTTTGGACCCGGGGTCCCTGCAGCTGAGAAGCTCCTTGACAACCAGAAGATTGAAGACAAGGATCTTCCTCCAGAGCCAATAGAGAGAGAAAGCCTCCCCCTGGAGCTGACACCCTGAATTTGGACTTTTAGCTTACTTTGCTGTGAGAAAATACATTTCTCTTTGTTAAAGCCATCCACTTGTGGTATTTCTATTATAGCAGCACTAGATGACTAAGACATATATATTTGAACCTTGAAGTAACGAGTATCATTTTAAAATACTTGAAGTAATTTTAAAGAGATGCACTGTATACATGATTTTATCAATTTAACTGTATTACAATTGAGAGCTATAAAAACATAGAGGCACATTCTGGAGACAGTCTGACCTTCATATGGGTTGACAGCTTCAGCTGTCTCACCTGTAAAATGGGAATAAAAAAAGGACTTACTTCAATGTGTTGTTGTGATAACTAAATGAGAGAAGGCAAAGCAAAGCATCGAACCCAGGGCCCAGCATATAGTAAGCAGAAACTGTTAGCCATTGTTATTATTAACAAGCCACATCCTACTATTTCTAGTAAGCAACTCCAGACCCTAAGGGATGAAAAAAAAAAAAAAAAAGAAGGGATAGCTGCTGTTAACTCACAGCATGAAAATAAAGATACATCGAATCTTGGTACCTCTGACATATTTAAAAGATTCCTTATATTTTTCAACATTTCCCTGTTTCCAAAGCAATTTTAGGATGATCATATTTAAATGGCAATCAACAGTGTCATATTCCTGTCATTTTATTAACTCTATTTAAATAAAGGGAATTTATGAAGGATAAAAGAGTTTATTATCTAAAATATTCCATCATGCTTAAGTCCAATTTATAATTTGAACATCAACTACTGCTGGCTATTCCTATTTTATGTCGTTTCCCCATTACCCAAGATATGCTAAAAGCATTGGCAAAAAAAAAAAAAGGATATTTAGCCATCATTGTTTTTGGAGACGGGGTTGTCCACAGCCAAATATAGCTAGCTCAACATTGATTTTACCACGACAGTGATAAAGTCACGTGTGTGAGTGTGTGTGTGTGTGTGTGTGAGAGAGAGAAAGGAAAAGAGAGAGGGAGAGGGAGAGAGAGAATGGGAAGGGGGTAATCTATTTATTATATTATTGCTCCTTTTATCTTGAGATAATTCTGTTTTTGATATTGTGAAATATTTAGGTACCAACCAGGAGGCAGAAACCAACAGTGACACAATGAACAAACCCTTAGATAATCAGATGTGGTGCCTTTTGTCTACACGATATTATTGATGTGTTATTATATCTGCCTCCATACATTTGTCTCTTGGATTTTAGCATTTTTGCACAAACTGTACACTCTTAATTTGTCCTTTTTTTTTTTTTTTTTCCAGTTTGACATTCAATAAAGGATAGCACCTTGCATCAATTGACCTTTAATATTCTTGGACTAAACTTTTTGCCTTCTAATAAATCATTCTGTCTTGATGGGAGGGGTTGTGTCTATTCATCTCTGGATCTGCAGAGCTTGGCTTAGTGCTGCTGGTTCATAGCAGACACTAAAGGAGGAACCACTGTATTGAATTAAATAATACCATTTAAAACTGTCTTCAGCACCTGTTTTTATATCTACCCCCTCCAGTTTTACTAATTGAATTCCAGTGATTTTCAGTGAGATTTCAATTGTTGCAGTTGGGTAGCATTTCCGTTTTTAATTACTAGTGACCTACTCTTATCTATTGATGTTACCTACGGTGTGTTAATGTCAAGTATGATGTCAATCCAGAATCCAGTTGTGATCTCTTCAGTGGGGTTAGAGCCTAACCCTATGGTTATACAGGACATTATCACACTTCAACCTTAAACCCATTTCTCACGATGACACAGACTTCATAGTCTAGAAACTCCCACATAGATTTTGTGTTAGAGGCTGAGCAAAGCCATCGTTCTGAGGGTTACATCTTTATGTTTCTCATCACCTTTCAAAGCACAAATTCATGCATGTTACCCTGAACTTGTTCTATGCAGAAAAGGGTTTCTAATGTTTTTTTTAATATTAATATATTCTGGCAAAAATTTATAAAAACTTATGTTAACTCTAATGCTGTTAGTGCCGTCGAGTTTGTTCCGACTCATAGCAACTGTATGTACAGCAAAACGAAACACTGCCCCGTCTTGTACTATCCTCATAAACACTGCTATGTTTGAGCTATTTATTGCAGCCACCGTGTCAATCCATCTTCTTGAGGGTCTTCCTCTTTTTCATGACCCTCTACTTTACCAAGCATGATGTCCTTCTCCAGGGACTGATCCCTCCTGATGACATGTTCAAAGTAAATGAGACAAAGTCTCACTATCCTGGCTCCTAAGGAGCATTCTGGGTATACTTCCAAGACAGATTCTTTCATCCTTCTGGAAGTCCATGGGCTATCCAATACTCTTCACCAGCACCATAATTCAAAGGCATCAATTCTTCTCTGGTCTTCCTTATTCATTGTCCAGTTTTCACATGTATATAAGGTGATAAAAATACCACAGCTTTGGTAGGGCATAACTGAGTCCCCAAAGTGGCATCTTTGCTTTTTACCACTTTAAAGAGGTCTTTTGCAGCAGATTTCTCCAATGCTATATGTTGTTTGATTTCATGACTGCTGCTTCCATGGGCATTGATTTTGGATCCAAGCAAAACGAAATTCTTGACAATGTCAATTTTTTCTCCGCTTATCATGATGTTGCTTATTGGTCCAGTTGTGAGAATTTTTGTTTTCTTTAGGCTGAGGTACAATCTATACTGAAGGCTATGGTCTTTGATTTTCATCAGTAAGTGGTTCAAGTCCTTTTCACTTTCATCAAACAAGGGTGTGTCATCTACATATTGCAGGTTACTAATGGGTCTTCTTCCAATCCTGAAGCTGTGTTCTTTTTCATATAGTTCAGTTTCTTGGATTATTTGTTCAGCATACAGATTGAAGAAGTATGGTGAAAGGATGCAAATCTGAAGCACACCTTTCCTGACTTTAAACCACATAGTATCCCCTTCTTCTGTTTGAACGACTGTGTCTTGGTCTATGCACAGGTTCCTCATGAGCATAATTAAGTGTCCTGGAATTCCCATTCTTTGCAGTGTTATCCATAATTGATTATGATCCACACAGTGAATGCCTATGCATAGTCATTAAAACACAGGTGAATTTTTTTTTCTGATATTCTCTGCTTTCACCCAGGACATCAGAAATGTTATCCCTCTTTCCACAACCTCTTTTGAATCCAGCTGAAACTTCTGGCAGTTCCCTGTCAATGCACTGCTGCACTCCCTTTTGAATGATCTTCAGCAAAATTTTTGTGTATGACATTAATGACATTGTTCGATAATTTCCACATTCTGTTGGATCACCTTTCTTGGAAATAGGCATAAATATGGATCTCTTCTAGTTGATTGGCCAGAAAGCTGCCTTCCAAATTTCTTAACATAGGTGACTGAGCACCTCTAGCACTGTATCTATTTGTGGAAACATCTCAACTGATATTTCAGCAGTTTCTGGAGCCTTGTTTTTCACTATTCCCTTCAGTGCAGCTTGGACTACTTCCTTCACTAAAATGGTTCAATGTCAACCAATTATTTTTGGTGCAATGGCTCTGTATATTCCTTCCATCTTCTTTGATGCTTCCTATGTCATTCAATATTTTCCTTTTAAAATTTCAACTTGAGGCTTGCATTTTTTCATCATTTCTTTCAGCTTGAGAAATGCTGAGCATGTTCTTCTCTTTTGATTTTCTAACTTCAAGTGTTCACACATTTCATTATAATACTTTACTTTGACTTCTTGAGCCACCCTTAGAAAATTCCTGTTGAGCTCTTTTGCTTCATCATTTCTTCCGTTCTGTTCAGCTATTCTACGTTCAAGAGCAAGTTTCAAAGTCTCTACTGACATCCCTTTTGGTCATTTCTTTCCTGCCTTTTTAATGACTTTTTTTTTTTTTTTTTGCTTTCTTTTTGGTCTGTAAGATATCTTTGATGTCATTCCACAGCTTGTCTAGGCTTCAGTTATTAGTATTTAATGTATGAAATCTATTCTTGAGATGTTATCTGAATTCAGGTGGGATACACTCAAAGAAGTATTTTGGCCCTCTTGGACTTGCTCTAATTTTCTTCAGTTTCAACTTAAACTTGCATGTGAGCAACTGATGGTCTATTTCATAGTCAGCCCATGGCCTTGTTCTGACTAATGATATTGAGCTTCTCCATCATCTCTTTCCACAGATGTATTGGATTTGATTCCTGTGTATTCCATTGGATGAAGTCCATAGCCACTACTTATGTCATTGAAAAAAGATATTTGCAATGAAAAAGTCTTTGGTCTTGCAAAATTCCATCATGTGATCTCTGGCATCATTTCCATCACCAAGGCCATGTTTTCCAACTACTTATCCTTCTTCTTTGTTTCCAACTTTCACATTGCAATCACCAGTAATTATCAATTTTATCAACAGAAGTTGGTAAAATCTCCAGTTTCCTCATTTTTGCCATTAGTGGTTGGTGTTTATATTTGAATAGTAGTTGTATTAACTGGTTTTCCTTGTAGGGATATGAATATTATTCTAGCCCTGACAGCATTGTACTTAAGGATAGGTCTTGAAATGTTCTTCTGGAAGATGAATGTGACACCATTTCTCTTCAATTTGCTATTCACAGTATAGTAGACCATAGGACTGTCTGATTCCAAATGGCCAATACCAGTCCATTTCAGCTTACTAATGCCTAGGATATAGATCTTTATGCTGTCCATCTCATTTTTGTTGACTTTCAATTTTCCTAGATTTATACTTTTTACATTCCACTTTCCAGTTATTAATGGATATCTGCAGCTGTTTCATCTTACTTTGAGTGGTGCCACCTCACCAAATGAAGGTCCCAAAAGCTTTACTCCATCCATGTCATTAAGGTCAACTCTAATATGAGAAGGCTGCTCTTCTTCAGTCATATTTTGAGTGCCTTTTAACCTGAGGGGCTCATCTTCCAGCACTACGCCAAACTTCCACTGCTATTCATAAGATTTTCACTGGTCAGTTTTTTTCAGAAGTAGACTGTCAGGTCTTTCTTTCTGACCTGTCTTAGCTTGGAACCTATGTTGAAACCTGTACACTATGAGTGATCCTGCTACTGTTTGAAAGACTGGTAGTATAACTTCCAGCATCGCAGCAACACAGAAGCCAACATTGTATGACAAACTTACAGATGTGTAGGGGGTTAATTGGGAGAGTTAATTATCACCATTTTAGAAGTGATCATTTATGAATAAATTTAATCAAATGCAAAACTCAATTACTAATTATCTCACCTAATTTATTAAACTATTAACAAGCAATCATCCATGTGACTATTTTTCTCTTATTTCTTAAAAATGTATACCCAGTATATATTACTAAATTGATCATAGAATAATGAACTTCTAGGCATATATTTAGAAACCCTGGCGGCATACTGGTTAAGAGCTATGGCTACTAGCCAAAAGGTTGGCTGTTGAATTCACCAGGCAGTCCTTGGAAACCCGATGGGGCAGTTCTACTCTGTCCTATAGGGTTGCTTTGAGTCGGGATTGACTCGACAGCATTGAATTGGTTGGTTGGTAGGAATATATTATGGTATAATTTGTGGCCTTAAAGTATAAATTCTAAGGAACTGGTTATGACCAAGGAACTCTGGTGGCACAATGGTTAAGTGCTCGATAACTAACCAAAAGTTTTGCAGTTCTAATCCACCAGCCACTCTATAAGAGAAAGATGTTGCAATCTACTTCCCTAAAGACTACAGCCTTTGAAACCCTATGGGCCAGTACTACTCTGTCTTATAGGATCACTATGAGTCAGAATCAACTAGATGACAATGGGTGAGTTATAACCAGTTTATAGATTTTATAGCTTAATGGGACTTTAGAAATAAACTAGCCCAACCCTTTCATTCCATAAAGAAGGAAACCAAGGTTAAATGTGACTCAATGATTGTCCCAAACCATAGTTAGTAGGTGAGATGACTAGAACTTGAAAGCAGACTATCTATGTTTAAATGTTTATTTAAATCATGTGGTCTCTGTGAATAATTCCTGTAGTGAATAATGGGCCAGAGAAATGTATAGTATCATTTTCAGACATTTTAGCTATATTACTTATTGTTGGCAGGCAGCATCAATAAGTATGCAACAACTGTATATCATAACATACCACCAGACAAAATATTTAGTGGTAATATAACTGCAATGCCTTATTGAAAAATAGCTAAATATTCACACACAAAAAAGAGCCTACATGATCTATTAGAATGATGCTAGAAGAAGGAAATTAGAATGGTACACGAAAAGGCAATAGTTTGTAGGACTATATGTGAATTTTAATACCAGAACCAATACTTAATATGTGACATATCATCTTTTCTATTGAGTTTCATATTTACAATATAATGATATGATTATTATTTAATGACAGCAACAACAACAATAATAGCTACCATTTTTAAGAACCTACTAAGGGCCATGTATTATTACATAACTAAAGAGATTTACAACTCTGCAAGAGAGATGTGATTTCCCTCACTTTACAGAAAAGAATACTGAAGTTGAAAAAGATCAGATTGCTAAGTAGGAGAAATAGATTCCAAATCCAGTTATACTAAAGAGACCCTAATGCTATACCTGCCTTAGATAAATAAATAACGTTTGCTTTCTTCCAATATGTCATTCTTCCTCCTGTGTCAGTTTGGATCCTCTGGAAACCAGATGTCAAAACAAGAGATTTATTATGGATAATACCTGTGATGTATTAAGAGGAGAACTAAGAGAAATGGACAGGAGATGCATCTAGTCTCTGGTTCAGGTCTTACACCTCTGAAAGGAAGGGGAAAAGAACAGGGAGGAAGAGTCTCAGGCTGTGGTACCTGAGAGCTGCAACAAATGGCAAACGTGTTGCAGTTGGAAGAGGTCAATTGACTGCTTTTCTCATGACAGGATCTCTCTTGAAGGGCCATCTGAGCAGTGTGCCTCAAGGTTGTCATACTCTTAAGTCCATTAAGTGTTCTGATCATTCATCTCTTTGACTTCTTTGGGGACATTATACCTAATTAAGGAGCTCTGGTGGCACAGTGATTAAAATGCTGGGCTGTTAACCTAAAGGTCAGTGGTTCAAACCCAATAGCCACTCCACAGGAGAAAGATGTGGTAGTCTGCTTCCTTAGAGATTATAGCCTTGGAAACCCTACGGGGCAGTTCTACTCTGTCCTATAGGGTGGTTATGATTCAGTAACCAACTTGACAGTAACGAGTTTAGTGTTTTTTTTACTTTTTTTTAATACCTAATTTAAGTGCTAGAATTTGTTTTGCATCAAATAACTACAGGAACACTTCTAGAAGTTTTTCCTCATACATAATTGACACTCCAAAAATATTATTTCCATGAAAATAAATGGAAGGCATTAAATAATATCAATTTTAATGCTTTCAATACTGTATTTGTAGTACTGAAAAACCAAACCCAGTGCCATCGAGTTGATTCTGACTCATAGCGACCCTATAGGACGGAGTAGAACTGCCCCATAGAGTTTCCAAGGAGCGCCTGGTGGATTCGAACTGCCAAACCTTTTGTTAGCAGCCATACTACTTAACCACTACACCACCAGGGTTTCCCTATTTGTACACAGCTGTCTGTTATATTTTGGATACAAGTTACGCAAATGGCTTTTCAGAATGTGTCATTCTAACTTCATGGGTCTCAAAACTCTAACCCAGCTGCATCAGCCATGAGTCTTATACAAAGACTGCACCAGGCAAATAAGTGGTACTGTGGAAGAAATATCATTCCCAGGGGTGATAGTCCTGTTACTATTTTATATTACCACACTCAATTAAAAAATACAAACCAAAGTTCATTGCAAGAGAATTGCTCAACTCCCAAGTGAATTTAAGACTGCTAACTTGGCCAAATGAGCTGGGTCTCCATTTTCCAGACCTTATCTGGAAAATTCATGCAGAAAATAAAACCAGTGAGGAAGGGCTAAAAAAGCTGAGGAAATTATGAGATGACTAAATTAAACACTATTCTTGCTAAAAATTGAAAGATATTATGACCATATATACTGACCATATTTTTCTCTATGTATCTACTAAGAACTGAGCAGAGGGAAAACGAATGCTATTGTAAAAAAATTATTTGGAATATAAAACAAAATTTTCCTATATTCAGGATTATTATACTGTGGAATAGGCACATAAGGAGATAAAAAAAAAATCCATTATGTGATATTGATTGATTTTTTGATTTATCCTTGCATTCATTCATTTATAAATATTAGTCAATATTTACTATGTGCAAAATGTTGAGCTTCAGAGTGAAAGACCATCAAAAGTTGTATAAAATAAAAGCTTAGTTCATAAGAAATATTAATTCTTATTCTAGTTTAAAAACAATATTAAGAAATAGAATGATGTCAGGAAAAATGGTAGAGTGGGAAAATCCAAAATTCTATTTTTCTGCAAAAGCAACTACTAAGCTGGGGGGAAAAATGCCCTAATCAACTTTTTCAAAATTCTATCATGTAAAAAAAAAAAAAAAACTTACAACAACCAAGGAAATCCTTAATGAAGAAACAAACATCTTCTGAATTCTGATGAGAGAGAGAGGGAGTTCTTTGACATTTTAACTAACCCAGTTAAGATCTCACACTGCCTAACTTTGTGGTGGCCTTTAAGATAGTAAACCACAAGATAGCAGATCATGTTCCTGGTGTGTGTTGTTGATACCAGATGAAGCAATATGTTCCTTATTTTCAAAGAATTGTGGTTGTGTGTTTTGACCTCTCTGGCCCCTCCCTAAAGGATTGTATTTTGCTTGCTTCAGAGTTCCCTAGAATTTAGACTCCAGGGCAGCATTTATGGAAAGTATTTAAAGAACGTTATATTACCAGCATAAACCTGGAGCAAAGGGTAACAGTTGGGACAAATAATAGATCGAAATGTCCGGGAAGGAAGAGGGTGAAGAAACATACTTGAATGAATAAGGGCACTAAAATCTCCTGTGTATTCTATATAATCTTAAAAGCTACATGAGTGCCCTGGGTTGGACATATGCCCAGAAAAGCCCTAAGAAGATCTTAAACTCTTGCCTCTGGCTTACCTTCACGCTCCATGCAAGCAGGACCTGAAGGCTAAGATAGAGTTATAAACTGCCTGGATAAGCATTGAAGAAGTGTACCAACACAGAGCTAATCTGCAAAGAATGGAAAAAGATTTTTTTTTTTTTTTGGTTCTTTTTTTTTTTTTTTTTTAGTGTTAAGGACTGGCAGAAGAATGGACAAATCTGTCTTGGAAGAAATACTGTCAGAATTCTTCATAGAAGCAAGGATGGCAAGACTTCAGCTCATATACTTTGGACAATTTATCAGGAGGAACTAGTGTCTGAAGAAGAACATCATGTTGGTAAAGTAGAGGGTCAGCAAACAAAAGGAAGACTTTTGATTTCTTGACTTCTGCTTCTATGGGTGTTGATTATGAATCCAAGTAAAATGAAATCCTTGACAACTTCAATCTTTTCCCCTTTTATCATGATTTTGCTTATTGGTCCAGTTTTGAGGACTTTTGTTTTCTTTTTGTTGAGGTATAATCCATACTGAAGGCTGTGGTCTTTGATCTTCATCAATAAGTCTTCAAGTCCTCTTCATTCTCAGCAAGCAAGGTTGCGTGATCTGCATAACGCAGGTTGTTAATGAGTCTTCCTCCGAACCTGATGCCCTATTCTTCTTCATATAGTTCACCTTCTTGGATTATTTGCCCAGCATACAGATTGAATAGGTATGGTGAAAGGATACACCCCTGATTCACACCTTTCCTGACTTTAAATCATGCAGTATCCCCTTGTTCTGTCCAAACAACTGCCTCTTGATCTATTACAGGTTCCTCATGAGCACAATCAAGTGTTCTGGAATTCCCATTCTATGCAATGTTATTCACAATTTGTGATGATCCTCAGAGTTGAATGCATTTGCATAGACAATAAAACGCAGGTAAACATCCTTCTGGTATTCTCTGCTTTCAGCCAGGATTCATCTGATATCAGCAGTGATATCACTGGTTCCACATCCTCTTCTGAATGCAGGCTGAATTTCTGGAAGTTCTCTGTGGATATATTGCTGCAGCTGTTTTTGAATGATCTTCAGCAAAATTTTACTTGGGTGTGACATTAATGATATTGTTTGATAATTTCTGCATTCTGTTGAATCACCTTTCTTGAGAATAGGCAAAAATGTGTATCTCTTCCAGTCGACTGGCCAGATAGCTGTCTTCCAAATTTCTTGGCATAGATGAGTGAGCACTTCCTGTGCTGCATCTGTTTGTTGAAATATCTCCATTGATATTCCATCAAATCCTGGAACCTTGTTTTTCGCCAATGCCTTCAGTGCAGCTTGGACTTCTTCCTTCAGTACCATCGGTTCCTGATCATGTGCTATCTCTTGAAATGGTTGCTCGTCAACCAATTCTTTTCGATATAGTGACTCTGTATATTCCTTCAGTCTTCTTTTGATGCTTCCTGGGTCGTTTAATATTTTCCCCATAGAATCCTTTATTATTGCAAGTCTAGTCTTGAATTTTTTCTTCAGTTCTTTCAGCTTGAGAAATGCCAAGCGTGTTCTTCCCTTTTGGTTTTCCATCTCCAGCTCTTTGCACGTCATAATACTTTACTTTGTCTTCTTGAGCCACCCTTTGAAGTCTTCTGTTCAGTTCTTTTACTTCATCATTTCTTTTGCTTTAGCTGCTCAATGTTCAAGAGCAAGTTTCAGAGTCTCTTCTGCCATCCATTTCGGTCTTTTTTTTCTTTCCTGTCTTTTTAATGACCTCTTGCTTTCTTCATGTATGATATCATTGATGTCATTCCACAACTTGTCTGGTCTTTGGCCATTAGTGTTCAACACATCAAATCTGTTCTTGAGACGGTCTCTAAATTCAGATGGGATATACTCAAGGTCATACTTTGGCTCTAGTGGACTTGTTCTAATTTTCTTCAGTTTCAACTTGAAATTGCACATGAGCAATTGACGGTGTGTTTCACAGTCTGCCCATGTGTCTTGTTCTGACTGATGATGTTGAGCTTTTCCACTGTCTCTTTCCACAGATGTATTCGATTTGATTCCTGTGTATTCTATCTGGCGAGGTCCACATGTATAATCACCGTTTATGTTGGTGAAAAAAGGTATTTGCAGCAAAGAAGTCGTGGTCTTGCACAATTTTATCATGCGATCTCTGGCATTGTTTCTATCACCAAGGCCATATTTTCCAACTACCTATCCTTCTTTTTCATTTCCAACTTTTGCATTCCAATCACCAGTAATTATCAAAGCTTCCTGATTGCCTGTTTTATCAATTTCAGGCTGCAGAAGCTTATAAAAATCTTCAATTCCTTCATCTGTGGCCTTAGTGGTTGGTGAATAACTTGAATAATAGTCGTATTAACTGGTCTTCCTTGTAGGCATATGGATATTATCCTATCAGCATTGTACTTCAGGATAGATCTTGAAATGTTCTTTTTGGTGATGAATGCAGAGCCGTTCGTCTTCAAGTTGTCATTCCCGGCATGGTAGACCATATGATGGTCCAATGCAAAATGCTGGTCCCAGTCTATTTCAGCTCACGAATGCCTAGGATATGGATGTTTATGGGTTCTATTTCATTTTTGATGATTTCCGATTTTCCTAGATTCATACTTCATATATTCCACATTCTGATTATTAATGGATGTATTGCAGCTGTTTCTTCTCATTTTGAGTCATGCCACGTCAGCAAATGAAGGTCCCAAAAGCTTGACTCCATCCATGTCATTAAGGTCAATCTGCTTTGAGGAGGCAGCTCTTCCCCAGTCCCCTTTTGAGTGTCTCCTAACCTGAAGGGCTCATCTTCCTGCACTATATCAGACAAAGATCCATTGCTATTCATAAGGTTTTCACTGGCTAGTTCTTTTCCAAAGTAGACTGTTGGGTCCTTCTTTCCAGTGTGTCTTAGTCTGGAAGGTCAGGTGAAAACTGTTCACCATGGGTAACCCTGCCGATATCTGAATACTGGTGGCATAGCTTCTAGCATCACACCAACACTGAAGCCCCCACAGTATGACAAACTGAAAGGCATGTGCAGCATTAATCATTGGGGAAATTCAAATCAAAACCACAAGATACGACTTCACACTCATTAGGATAGTTGTAATTAAAAAAAAAAAAAAGAAGAAGAAGTAGAAATTTAACAGACCTATGAAACAAAACAAGACCAAATGGGCACAACAGCCCAGGACAAGGATGAGGAAACAGGAGGAGAAAGGAAAGCTGATAATGAGGAACCCAAGTTCTAGAAAGGGAGAGTGTTGACAGCTTGTGGGTTTGGCAACTAATGTTACAAAGCAATACATGTATTAACTGTTTAACAAGAAACTTGTTTGCTCTGTAAAACTTCATTTAAACTACAACAAAAAAACAAAAAGAAAGAAAGGAAACTAGTGTTGACAAGGACATGGAGAAATTGGAGCTCTCATACATTAATGGAGGGAATATAAAATAGTGCAGCCACCAAAGACATTTGAGTGGTTCATCAAAAAGTTAAGCACAGGAGGCAGAGCCAAGGTGGCAGAATAGACAGACACTTCCGGCAAGCCCTCTTTACAACAAAGACCTGAAAAAACAAGTGCAACGAGTATATTTGTGACAAGCTGGGAGCCCTGAGCTTCAAAGGCAAGCATAGAAAACGAACCAAGGGGCAGGGGGAGGAAGAGACCATTCAGAAGCGGAGAGGAGTACCAGACTTGAATCACGGGGAGCCCTCAGGCATCATTCCCAGAGCAGTGGCAGTGGCAGGCTAGTACTAGCTTTTGGCTATAGTTTCCTAAGGGAGAAGCAGCCAGACACACAGCTCACTCACACCTCCAGAACCTGAGGAGAACGGCGTTCTTGGCAAAAGCTAAGTACTTGCATATATCTTACCACATCCCCCCACCCCCAAGCTGGCTTCAGTGGCTGAATTCCCTGGGCCTGAGATAGGCACTGTTGAGCATCTACAGCCATCCTCCCAGCCTTGGGGAAGGAAAAAAATTGCAATTGGGGGAAAAGATAATTTGCTAGCTCCACCAACCGGGGGAGCTCAGGACAGAAGCAGCTCCTGTCCAGGCATAAACTGTCTGTGGACTTTGAGCACCTTTCCCTTCTGCATGGACCTGTGTGGGCCTATTTGGGAGAATAGGCCCTTCTTGGCAAACTCCAACCATTTCAGCTGTGTAGTGGAGAGGTAGGTGTTTGATGTTTGACATTGCTTTGCCTATTAAACAAGGTCCTCACCTACCCACGTCAGGGATCTAAGGACTAGTAACTCCACTCAGGTCACCCAACTACCTGTGACAGGGGTCCAAAAATAACTGGTACCTCCCAGTCTTTACAACCCAAAACTTTGGGTGTCCGTGATCTGTCTGCAGAACCCACCCACCTGCACGCTGTAGGGAACAGTGACATGCTTTCCTCAGAGACACTCAGGGGTCAGTTCTTAGTCCCCTGCCATGTTCAGAGTGTGACTGCCTGCTGTAATCAGATACCGATATATCTGCCAATCACCCCTACACCTCTAAGACTGTAGGACAGAGCTTGTACCAAACACTTCATGATCAGCTACCTGGAAACCTGAGCTGAATTCATACGAAAAAACTGAATGCTTCTAGACTGATATACCGGATAACAGCTCTAGCCAGCTGGGGACAGGATGTCAGAGGTCCAAAGGTGAAAATAATCAAGCTAGCTCACTCAAGCAACCCATAGGGGTACACCAAAACAAAACAAAGCAAACAGCTACCACAGAGTAAGCAAGCATAAACTATTACAATTACTTATAGATGGCTTGGAGACAACAGTCAATATCAAGTCACATAAAGAAACAGACCATGATCACTTCAACAGACTCTCAAAACTAAGAATCCAGGGATCTTCTAGATGAAAGTGCATTTCTGGAATTACCAGATGCAGAATACAATAGTTTAATATACAGAACCCTTCAAGAAATCAGGAAGGAAATGAGGCAATACACAGAACAAGCCAAGGAACACACAGATAAAGCAATTGAAGAAATTAGAAAGATTGTTCAGGAACATAATGAAAAGTTTAATAAGCTGGAAAAATCCATAGACAGACAGCAATCAGAAATTCGGAAGATTAACAACAAAATTACAGAAGTAGACAACTCAATAGAAAGTCAGAGGAGCAGAATTGAGCCAGCAGAAGCAAGAATTTCTGAACTCAAAGATAAATCACTTGGCACTGATATATTTGAAGAAAAATCAGATAAAAGAATTTAAAAAAATGAGGAAATCTTAAGAATCATGTGAGACTCTATCAAGAGAAATAATCTATGAGTGATTGAAGTACCAGAAGAGAGATGGATAACAGAAAATACAGAGAGAATTGTTGAAGACTTGTTGTCGGAAAACTTTCCTGATATCATGAAAAATCAGAAGATACCTATCCAAGATGCTCATAGAATTCCACATAAAGTAGATCTTAAAAAAAAGTAACCAAGACATGCTATAATCAAGCTTGCCAAAACCAAAGATAAAGAGACAATTATAAGAGCAGCGAGGGATAAACATAAAGTCACCTACAAAGGAGAGCCAATACGAATAAGCTCAGATTACTTGGCAGAAACCAAGCAGGCAAGAAGGCAATGGGATGACATATTTTAAAAAATTGAAGGGAAAAAGTTGCCTGCTAATAGTCATATACCCAGCAAAACTGTCTCTTAAATATGAAGATGAAATTAAGACATTTCCAGATAAACACAAGTTTAAGGAATTCAGAAAAACCAAGCCAAAACTACAAGAAATACTAAAGGGAGTTCTTTGGTTAGAAAATCAATAATATCAGGTATCAACCTAAGACTAGAACACTGGGCAGAGCAACCAGAAGTCAACCCAGACAGGGAAATCCAAAAAAACAAAGCATGATTATTAAAAAAAAAAAAGCTCAAAACAGGGTATCAGCGATGTTATTATATAAAAGAAGACAACATTAAAATAATAAAGAGGGACTAAGAAATGTAATCATACACTTTCCATAGGAGAGGAAGATACAGTGATACAAAGAAATAAAAGTTAGGTTTAAATTTAGAAAATGGGGATAAATAATAAGATAACCACAAAGGAGACAAACTACTCTACTCATTAAAATAAAATACAAGAAAAAAATTAGAGAATCAGAAGAAACAAAATCAACAACAACAAACATGTTGAAAGGACAATATATAAAGCTAAACTACTCAGCACATAAAATTAAGTGGGAAGAAGAAACTGTCAACAACACACAAAAAAAGGACATCAAAATGATAGCACTGATTCATACCTATCCATAATTACCCTGAATGTAAAGGGACTAAATGCATCAATAAAGAGACAGACAGTGGCAAAATGGATTAACATACAAGACCCATCTACATGCGTCCTACAAGAGACATACCTTAGAATTAGAGACACAAACAAACTAAAACTCAAAGAATTGAAAAAAAATACCGAGCAAAAAACAATCAAAAGAGAACAGGAGTGGCAAAATTAATTTCTGACAAAATAGGCTTTAATGTTAAATCCATCATAAAATGTAAAGAAGGACACTATATAATGATTAAAGGAATAATACACCAAGAAGATATAACCATATTAAATATTTATGCACCCAATGACAGGGCCACACGATACATAAAACAAACTCTATCGGTATTGAAAAGTGAGATAGACAGCTCCACAATAATAGTAGGAGACTTCAAAACACCACTTTCAGTGAAGGACAGGACATCCAGAAAGAAGCTCAATAAAACACGGAAGATCTAAATGCCACAATCAACCAACTTGACCTCATAGACATATACAGAACACTCTACCCAACAACAACCAAGTATACTTTCTTTTCTAGTGCACATGGAACATTCTCTAGAATAGACCACATATTAGGTCATAAAGCGAGCCTCAGCAGAATCCAAAACATTGAAATATTACAAAGCATCTTCTCTGATCATAAGACCATAAAAGTGGAAATCAATAACAGGAAAAGCATGGGGAAAAAAAAAAAAACACTTGAAAACTGAACAATACCCTGCTCAGAAAAGACTGGATTATAGAACACATTAAGGATGGAATAAAGAAATTCATAGAATCCAGTGAGATTGAAAACACTTCCTATCAGAACCTTTGGGACACAGCAAAAGTGGTGCTCAGAGGCCAATTTATATCAATAAATGCACACATCCAAAAAGAAGAAAGGGGCCAAAATCAAAGAATTATCCCTACAACTTGAACAAACAGAAAGAGAGCAACAAAAGAAACCCACAGGCACCAGAAGAAAACAAATAAAAAAATTAGAGTTGAACTAAATGAAATAGAAAACAGAAAAACAACTAATAAAGCCAAAAGCTGGTTTTTGAAAAAAACCAAAAAAATTGATAAACCACTGGCCAAACTGACAAAAGAAAAACAGAAAGCAAATAGCCTGAATAAGAAATGACAGGGGCAATATTACAACAGACCCAACTGAAATTAAAAGAATCATATCAGATTACTATGAAAAATTGTACTCTAACAAATTTGAAAACCTTAAAGAAACGGACGAATTCCTAGAAACACACTACCTACCTAAACTAACACAAATAGAGGTAGAATAACTAAACAGACCCATAACAAAAGAAGAGATTGAAAAGGTAATCAAAAAACTCCCCCCCCAAAAAAAAGCCCTGGTCCGGACGGTTTCACTGCAGAGTTCTACCAAACTTTCAGAGAAGAGTTAACACCACTACCACTAAAGATGTTTCAGAGCATAGAAAAGGACAGAATACTACCAAACTCATTCTATGAAGCCAGCATATCCTGGATACCAAAACCAGGTAAAGACACCACAAGAAAAGAAAATTATAGACCTATATCCCTCATGAACATAGATGCAAAAATCCTCAACAAAATTCTAGCCAACAGAATTCAAAAACATATGAAAAAAATAATTCACCATGACCAAGTGGGATTCATACCAGATATGCAGGAATAGTTCAACATTAGAAAAACCATTAATGTAATCCACCACATAAATAAAACAAAAGACAAGAATCACATGATTTTATCAATTGATGTGGAAAAGGCATTTGAAAAAGTTCAATGCACATTCATGATAAAAACTCTCAGTAAAATAGGAAAAGAAGGAAAATTCCTCAACATAATAAGGGCATTTATACAAAGCCAACAGCCAACACCACTCTAAATGGAGAGAGCCTGAAAGCATTCTCACTGAGATCAGGAACCAGACAAGGATGCCCTTTATCACCGCTCTTATTCAGCATTGTGTTGGAGGTCCTAGCCAGAGAAATTAGTGTGGATAATGAAATAAAGGCATCCAGATTGGCAAGGAAGCAGTAAAAGTACCTCTACTTGCAGATGACATGATCTTATACACAGAAAACCCTAAGGAATCCTCCAGGAAACTACTGAAACTAATAGAAGAGTTCAGCAGAGTATCAGGATACAAGATAAACATACAAAAATCAGCTGGATTCCTCTACACCAAAAAAAAAGAACATTGAAGAGGAAATCACCAAATCATGCAATTTACAGTAGCCTCCAAGAAGATAAAATACTTAGGAATAAATCTTACCAGAGATGTAAAAGACTTATACAAAGAAAAGTACAGTACACTTCTGCAAGAAACCGAAAGAGACTTACATAGGTGGAAGAACATACCTTGCTCATGGATAGGAAGACTTAATATTATAAAAATATCTGTTCTACCAAAAGCAATCTATGCATTTAATGCAATTCCAATCCAAATCCCAAAGACATTCCTTAATGAGATGGAGAAACAAATCACCAATTTCATATGGAAGGAAAAGAGGCCCTGGATAAATAAGGCATTACTGAAAAAGAAGAACAAAGTGGGAGGCATTACTCTATCTGATTTTAGAACCTATTATACTACCACAGTAGTCAAAACAGCCTGGTACTGGTACAACAACAGATAGACCAATGGAATAGAATTGAGAATCCAGACATAAATCCATCCAATTATGAGCAGTTAATATTTGACAAAGGCCCCAAAACAGTTAAATGGGGAAAAGACAGTGTTTTTAGAAATGGTGCTGCCATAGTTGGGTATCCATGTACAAAAAGTGAAACAAGACCCATACCTCACTCTATGCACAAAAATGAGCTCAAAATGGATCAAAGACCTAAATATAAAATCTAAAATGATAAAGATCATGGAAGAAAAAATAGGGACAATGTTAGGAGCCCTAATACATGGCATAAACAGTATAAAAAATATTTAAGAATGCAGAAGAAAAACTAGATAACTGGGGGCTCCTAAAAATCAAACGCCTGTGCTCATCCAAAGACTTCACCAAAAGAGTAAAACGGCTACCTACAGACTGGGAAAAAGTTTTTAGCTATGATATTTCCGACCAGCACATGGCCTCTAAAATCTACATGATACTGCAAAAACTCAACTGCAAAAAAACAAATAACCCAATTAAAAAATGGGCAAAAGATATGAACAGACACTTCACTAAAGAAGACATTCAGGAAGCTACCAGATATATGAGGAAATGTTCGTGATCATTAGCCATTAGAGAAATGCAGATCAAAACTACAATGAGGTCTTGTCTCACTCCAATAAGGCTGGCATTAATCCAAAAAACACAAAATAATAAATGTTGGAGAGACTGTGGAGAGATTGGAACACTTATACACTGCTGGTGGGAATGTCAAATGGTACAACCACTTTGGAAATCAATTTGACACTTCCTTAAAAAGCTAGAAATAGAACTAGCATACGATCTAGCAATCCCACTCCTCGGAATATATCCTAGAGAAATAAGAGCCTTTACACAAACAGATATATGCACATCCATGTTTATTGCAGCACTGTTTACAATAGCAAAAAGATGGAAGCAACCAAGGTGCCCCAAAACGGATGAATGGATATATAAATTATGGTGTATTCATACAGTGGAATACTGTGCATTGATAAAGAACAGTGATAAACCTGTGAAACGTTTCATAACATGGAGGAACCTGGAAGGCATTATGCTGAGTGAAATTGTTGTTGTTGTTATGTGCCCTAGAGTCAGTTCCAACTCCTAGTGACCCTATGCGCAACAGAACGAAACACAGCCCGGCACCGCGCCATCCTTACAATCGTTGTTATGCTTGAGCTCATTGTTGCAACCACTGTGTCAATCCACCTCCTTAAGGGTCTTCCTCTTTTCTGCTGACCCTGTACTCTGCCAAGCATGATGTCCTTCTCCAGGGCCTGATTCCCTCCTGACAGTACATCCAAAGTATGTAAAACGCAGTTGCGCAATCCTTGCCCCTAAGGAGCATTCTGGCCGCATTTCTTCCAAGACAGATCTATTCGTTCCTTTGGCAGTCCATGGTATATTCAATATTCTTCGCCAACACCACAATTCAAAAGCGTCAACTCTTCTTCGGTCTTCCTTATTCATTGTTCAGTTTTCACATGCATATGATGAGACTGAAAATACCATGGCTTGGGTCAGGCGCACCTTAGTCTTCAAGGTGACATCTTTGCTCTTCAACACTTTGAAGAGGTCCTTTGCAACAGATTTGCCCAATGCAATGTGTCTTTTGATTTCTTGAGTGCTGCTTCCATGGCTTTTGATTGTGGATTGAAGTACAGTGAATTCCTTGACAACTTCAATCTTTTCTCCGTTTATCATGATGTTGCTCATGGTTCCAGTTGTCAGGATTTTTGTTTTCTTTATGTTGAGGTGCAGTCCATACTGAAGGCTGTGGTCTTTGATCTTCATTAGTAAGGGCTTCAAGTCCTCTTCACTTTCAGCAAGCAAGGTTGTGTCATCTGCATAACGCAGGTTGTTAATGAGTCTTCCTCCAATCCTGATGCCCCGTTTTTCTTCATATATTCCAGCTTCTCGGATTATTTTTTCAGCATACAGATTAAATAGGTATGGTGAAAGAATACAACTCTGGTGCACACCTTTCCTGACCTTAAACCAATCACTATCCCCTTGTTTGGTCCGAACAACTGCCTCTTGATGTATGTACAGATTCCTCATGAGCACAATTAAGTGTTCTGGAATTCCCATTCTTTGCAATGTTATCCATAATTTGTTATGATCCACACAGTTGAATGCCTTTTCATTCTCAGGCAAACATCCTCCTGGTATTCTCTGCTTTCAGCCAGGATCCATCTGACATCAGCAATGATATCCCTGGTTCCACGTCCTCTTCTGAAACTGGCCTGAATTTCTGGCAGGTCCCTGTTGATATACTGCTGCAGCCATTTTTGAATGATCTTCAGCAAAATTTACTTCCGTGTGATATTAATGATATTGTTCTATAATTTCCACATTCGGTTGGATCACCTTTCTTGGGAATAGGCATAAATATGGATCTCTTCCAATCAGTTGGCCAGGAAGCTCTCTTCCATATTTCTTGGCATAGACGAGTGAGCACCTCCAGTGCTGCATCTGTTTGTTGAAACATCTCAATTGATATTGCATCAATTCCTGGAGCCTTGTTTTTTGCCAGTGCCTTCAAAGCAACTTGGACTTCTTCCTTCAGTAACATCAATTCCTGATCATATGACACCTCTTGAAATGGTTGAATATCGACTAATTCTTTTTGGTATAATGACTCTGTGTATTCCTTCCATGTTCTTTTGATGCTTCCCGCATCATTCAATATTTTCCCCATAGAATCCTTCACTATTGCAACTTGAGGCTTGAATTTTTTCTTTAATTCTTACAGCTTGGGAAATGCCGAGCATGTTCTTCCCTTTTGGTTTTCCAGCTCCAGTTCTTTGCACATGTCATTACAATATTTCACTTTGTCTTCTCGAGAGGCCCTTTGAAATCTTCTGTTCAGTTTTTTACTTCATCAATTCCTCCTTTTGCTTTAGCTGCTCGATTCTTAAGAGCAAGTTTCAGAGTCTCCTCTGACATCCATCTTGGTCATTTCTTTCTTTCCTGTCTTTTCAGTGACCTCTTGCTTTCTTCATGGATGATGTCTTGATGTCATTCCACAACTTGTCTGGTCTTCAGTCACTAGTGTTCAATGCACCAAATCTATTCTTGAGATGGTCTCTAAATTCAGGTGGGATATACTCAAGGTCATATTTTGGCTTTCATGGACTTGCTCTGATTTTCTTCAGTTTCAGCTTGAACTTGCATATGAACAATTGATGGTCTGTTCCACAGTCAGCCCCTGGCCTTGTTCTGACTGATGATATTGAGTTTTTCCATTGTCTCTTTCCACAGATGTAGTCAATTTGATTTCTGTGTGGTCCATATGGCTAGGTCCATGTGTATAGTTGCCGTTTATGTTGGTGAAAGAAGGTATTTGCAATGAAGAAGTCGTTGGTCTTGCAAAATTCTATGATTTTCGTCACTGTTTCTATCACCAAGGCCATATTTTCCAACTACTGATCCTTCTTCTTCTGAGTGAAATCAGTCAGTTGCAAAAGGACAAATATTGTTCAAGACCAGTATTTTAAGAACTTGAGAAATAGTTTCAACCAAGAAGAAAACATTCTTTTGTGGTTATGGGGGGGGGGAGGGAGGGAGAGTGGGAGAGGGTTATTCACTAATTAGATAGTAGATAAGAGTTACTTTAGGTGAAAGGAAAGACAACACACAATACAGGGAAGGTCAGCACAACTGGACTAAACCAAAAGCAAAGAAGTTTCCTGAATAAACTGAATACTTTGAAGACCAGTGTAGCAGGGGCAGGGGTTTGGGGACCATGGTTTCAGGGGACATCTAAGTCAATTGGCATAATAAAATCTATTAAGAAAACATTCTGCATCCCACTTTGAAGAGTGACGTCTGGGGTCTTAAATGCTAGCAAGCAGACATCTAAGATGCATCAATTGGTCTCAACCCACCTGGAGCAAAGGAGAATGAAGAACACCAAGGACACAAGGCAATTATGAGCCCAAGAGACAGAAAGGGCCACATGAACCAGAGACTACATCATCCTGAGACCAGAAGAACTAGATGGTGCCCGGCTACAACCGATGACTGTCCTGACAGAGAACACAACAGAGAACCCCTGAGGGATCAGGAGAGCAGTGGGATGCAGACCCCAAATTCTCATAAAAAGACCAGACTTAATGGTCTGAGATGAGATGGACCCCGGTGGTCATGGCCCCAGACCTTCTGTTGGCCCAGGACAGGAACCGTTCTGGAAGCCAACTCTTCAGACATGGCTTGGACTGGACAATGGGTTGGAGAGGGATGCTGGTGAGGAGTGAGCTTCTTGGATCAGGTGGACGCTTGAGACTATGTTGGCATCTCCTTCCTGTAGGGGAGATGAGAGGGTGGAGGGGTTTAGAAGCTGGTGAAATGGACATGAAAAGAGAGAGTAGAGGGAGCGAGTGGTCTGTCTCATTAGGGGGAGAGTAATTGGGAGTATGTGGCAAGGTATATATAAGTTTTTGAGTGAGAGACTGACTTGATTTGTAAACTTTCACTTAAAGCACAATAAAAATTATAAAAAACAAAACAAAGCAAAAGTTAAGCATAGTAATTGTACAGGTAGAACCAAATCTGAAAACTGGAGTCCAAATAAATATTTCTTCACTATTAATGTTCACAGCAGGGCTGTTACCAAAAACCAAAAAAAAAAAAAAAAATGGAAACAACCCAAATGCCTGTCAATCAATAAATGGAGAAACAAAGTGTGGTATATATGCATACAATGCAACATTGTGTTGTTGGTTGCCCTAAGTCAGTTCCGACCTGTGGCAACCTTATATATATGTATATATATATATATAGCCTTATATATAACAGAACAAAATACTACCTAATCTTACCGCTTCACAATCTTTGGTATGTTTGAGTCCAGTTGTGCAGCAAGATATAGTGTAAGCCTGTCTCACTGAGGGCTTCCCTTGTTTTCATTGACTTTACCAGCCATGATATCCTTCTCTAGGGATTAGTCTTTCTTGATGGCATGTTCAAAGTACGCAAGACAAAATGTCTCCACTCTCACTTCTAGGGGTCATTCTGTCTCTACTTCCTTTAAAAGTGATTTGTTAGTTCTTCTGGAAGTGCATGGAATAGAGATATTCTTCAGCAACACCACAATTTGAATGTGCCAATTTTTCTTTTGTCTTCCTTTTTCATTGTCCATCTTTCACATGGATATGACGCAATTGAAAAGACAATGGCTTGGGTCAGGCACGCCTTAGTCATTACAGGGACATCTTTGCTTTTTTAACACTTTAAAGAGTTCTTTTGCAGCAGGTTTTCCAATGTGATACCTCATTTGATTTCTTAACTGCTGCTTCCATGGACATTGATTGTTGATCCTAGAAGGATGAAATTCTTGACAAATTCTTCCATTTCTTCAGCATTCATCATGATGTTCTTTATTGGTCCAGTTGTAAGGATTTTTATTTTATGTTCAGGAGTAATCCATACAAGACTGTAGTCTTTTATGTTCACCAGAAAGAGCTTCAAGTCATCTTCACTTTCAGCAATCAGGGTTGTGTCATCTG